>NC_136384.1:93604075-93679075 GCF_965140285.1 Lepidochelys kempii | reverse complement strand
GATCTTGTTTGATTTTGTGAGGCTCAGTATAGGACTTTTTTCCCCCTTTGGCTTTTTGAGTAGTACATTTCCATCCAGGCCCAGTGCTATCCTTAAGCACTTAAGTCAGCCAGATAGGGCACCAAAAGTTAAGATTTGCACATCAGCAACCTCAGCTATGTAGTGAATAGCAATGGTCACTATTACAAGATGCTGTGATAGAGAGAAATATGAGGCGTGTTTATGACTAATTTGTGATGTGTCACATGACTTCACAAAGACATTCTGGAGATTCATTCAGTCCTGAAATACACACACTGAAAGTTGTTTAGGTGCCTTGCCTCCAACTACTATAACTTACTAGGGGTTATTCTGCCATTCAAGAGTCAAATTTTACTCTCAGTAGCCCATCTGCATAACTCCATTGAAGTCAATACAGTTAACAAGGAAATACTGTAGGGCTGAATTTTCCTAAATGTACTTTTCTAATCTACTTCTTTCTATTATCTCTAAAATAGTTATTTTATTAACAACAATAATAAATAGCCCTACCTCCTTTTATAATGTATGGTCCCACAATATGAATATGTGTGTGTTTGTGTCTGTCTCTCTTTTCACATACACAGCCTACAGATATCACTTCACCTCTTCATCATTTACCCACATCTAGTGTAGGAAGTGGCAACTTGTTCAGTGCTCAACAACACTACATGACAGACAAGTTTAGAACAGGAAATGAAGAAGAGCTCTGCATAAAATTGAAATTACAGGGAATGAGGCACTGGATAAAGAGTGACATTTTCTGTGTCAGAACGGTATAAGAAAATACATAGTTGTATTCGATTGGAACATACCTATCAACTCAGAGACAATTCAGGAACATTTAAGGTGTAAGACACTTTCTGGATATAAATATGCTAATCTTTTAAAAATATATAGATTAAATAAATGATATAGTAAATGGAGAACTGTAAGTCATCATTAAAACAATCATCATTTAGTTCACAGTGGTATCTGAGATTACCACGCTTTCTCCTATACTTATAAAAGGAAATATCTGTGATAACCTTGTGGTAATAGATGGCAAGGATGAATTTTTAATGCTATCCCACCATTAAATAGGACTTTATGTGTGGTCAGGGTTCATGCTCCTGTGATACCATGGAAGGTAAAGAAACACTGAAAGCCATGTAGTCTTTGAAGCAGTTCAAATCACCTCATTGACAGAGGAGAGGAAAGGTGTCTTTTTGTTCCTTTAAGGGAGGGTCGTATTTCTTGCTCCTCCTAAATTTTAATAAATGATATCATAAATGGGAGACTGAAGGATTTCAACTAAGCATTAGTATTGTTTTATTTTGGGATTTCACAATATATTTTAGGTATGCTTATTTAAGCAAACACATTTGGAAAAGGAATGTCAGGGGTATTAAGATGGGAGGAATACAGTTACCCAAACTTGAATTATTTTTCCAGATACTTAAAGATATGCAAATTACCTTATAGTACAATAAGCTGTATGATGTATGATCTCAGTCACTGTGACAAATTTCTATTCTTTCATTAGATAAATTCTGTGTACAGGAATTTGTTAAAGAGGGCTCTCATTTTAGGAAATATAACAATAAGCCACTCCAAGGTAGGCATTAATGGACAGACCAAAAGTCTGTTGGGAAAATATTCTCATGAACTTTAATGGGTTTTGGTTCAGGCCCTAATAGACTATTGGTGTACATTGCAGGTTAGTTGGGACTGCAATGTGACATTGAGACAATGTTAGAGAATCCCAAAACTGAGGAATTTCAGCATGAAAGATTATTCACTTGAAATTTCATCCTGCATTTCAGAGTTCCTAACTCCAAGTCCTTTAGTTAGATCACTAGCACATCACTATACCATGTTCCTAGAGCATATTCCAAAATTTCTGTGAGAATAAGGGGGTGGGAATTACACGGCTCTTTCAAGAGTCTTTCAAGAGACATGCACACAATTTGTTTCTACGGCAGAGGCACATAAGTACATCCGATGAAGTGAGCTGTAGCTCACGGAAGCTTAGGCTCAAATAAATGTGTTAGTCTCTAAGGTGCCACAAGTCCTCCTTTTCTCTTTGCATAAAGGTAAGTGTAGCAATTTCTGATCTGCAGAGCATGCTTTTTAAAAGCAACACATTGCTAGCTATTATCCAGATCATAATTGATGGAGTTTGCTCCTTACACTCAAGATGTTATTGTTTGTGGTTCTGCATTTTATTTCCAAAGACATGTGCCTTGGAAGTGTCATTCCTGTCATAAGACAGGCTCCATAACGGAGCAAACAGCCTAGAGCAGTGAAAGGAGGAGGAGCAGAAGAGAAGGAGAATAGACCACTTCCCTTTTCAAAAAGAGACCCAACTGACTTTTCTGCATGTCTTTCAATACAGTTCTATACCAGCTGTATTATTATCAGTTGTATTTTGGTAGTGCCTAGAAGCCCCAGTCAGTCACAAAGACATCTCTGTGCTAGTTGCTTTATAAAACAGAGTACAAAAAGCCAGTCCCTACCTCAAGGAGTATAGAATCTGTAGCTATCTTTTGTTTATTTTTGTTTCTTTAAAGCTTCCTTGTTAAAAAAACAAAACAAAACAAAAACAAAAAATCCTAAGAAAACCAAGACGATAACTAATAATTCACCAAAGGAGTTTGAAGATCTGTTGTTCTTTTGCAGAAATAACTTTCTCAGAGATCATACCTCTATTTTTTTCCATATAGTGATATAACTTCCTCTTTATGCAACCAACCCTCCCCACATTTGCTCCTGAAAACCAAACATGAGCATTAATCCACTAAAAAGAAAAAAAAGAAAAAAAAACAACACTTCAGTCATGTGTGTCAATATTTAAGAGCAAAACAGATCCTTTCAGTCTAAAATATTGTTCTTCTTAATTTATCATACTCGAAATAAGAATGAACAAAGGCCAAGACTCATGAAAAAGAATATTGTGTATGTATCTCCAAAACAGGCTGCAGCAACACTAAGGGGAAAAATGGGTGCTATCGCAAAAACTGGAAAGGAGCAGTATGCAATAAATAGAGATGTATGGGTTTCAAGTTGCAGCAACCATCTTAGTTAAATGGTATAATGCCTGTACTTCTCAGGGTTTACTAAAGCTATGGGTCATCTTTATAGTTGTAATGAGGGGCTTCATCCACTGAATTACTGCTGAACATGTCAAGTGAGTCCAGCTATTATCACTTGCTAATTGTGGTGCGGAGTACAATCTCACATAGAGGATAACAAAATGTTTATGGAAAATGGTTGAAGGTCACATAGAAAAAAAAACAGCAGCAAAGGGTTAAATAAAACTCTAAGTAACCCCTAAAGCATCGTAAGCATTGCAATTTTGCTGTCTGAGTGGCTGTTTTATTACCTTGGGGGGAGGGGGTGCTACGGGGAGGGGAAGAGACCTTCAATTATATGCGGGAGGATGACCATTATTAGACCTTTCTTTTGCCCTTTTCCACTAATTCTAAATGTATCAACACCTAATCTCTCCTCTGAGGAAAGACAGGAAAGGCTAAAGGTTAAATAAAAAGCTTTTTGATGAGCAAGAGATACATTTTAATTTCTAATAAATCAAGTGGGTTTCAAGTGGTTTGTTATTAAACAGTAACAATTCCCTGTGGGCTTTCTCCCCTCCTTTGGTTTGAAAAGCAGGTTGCCTTTTTGTTTTATGCAAAATGAAGGACATTACTCTTTCAGCAGCCTGACGAGTTTTGCTTTATTCAACCTGCCCTTGGAAACGTGGGAGTGAAAAGGTCAGACGTCAAAAGATTTATGCTTTGTTTTATAAGATCTTCCAGTAAGACACTCCTCACTCTCCCCACTCTCCTTCTTTTTTGTTGTGCATGTGTGGTTTGTTGTCCTCAGAGACACTACTAAAGAAAGGAAAACTCCCCGCAATCAGAAGCAAGCAGTTTACTTGCCTTACAGATTGCAGGATATGTGAAACAGTTGGGGTAGCTTCCCATGGCTAGCAGCCAAAATCTACTCGAAGAGGGGCACATGCATCAGTGAGCCTTGTAAATCTTTTTTAACCTCCGTCTCAGGCCTGGATTTATTTGTTTTTCTAGGCAGACAGATCTGGCTCCCTCCAGGCCCTACAAAATGATCTGTCACTGTCTCCCCTGATAACCCGAGGCAGCCGGTAATGAAGTCAGCTTGCCAGGCCTTATAAATGGGCCTGGTATCTCAGATCATGTTAGACCTTTTCATTTATTAGATTTCCATCTCAGGGCCTCCTATGCCTCTCTACCTTCCCCCTACATACATACATGCATACAGAGCATGGTATACCCCAGGAGATCTCTAAGAAAGCGTGAGATTAATTAGGGAATTTGAAACTGCAAGAAATTGGTGTGTTTTTTAATTAGTGAGAGAGCTCAACATTCTGGGGTGCTCTTGTATTGATGCTAGTGCACTTGGAATGGCCTTTGAGGTTGACATGTAATAATCTCATCAGACCTGATAAAGAAACAAATGGCCGGGGGTGGGGGGTTGGGGAGGAGATACTGTACATTAGCTTAAAGCAATTCCTGCAGTAAAACCAAAAACAAAAACAAAAAGATTTCTCTAGATTAGGAGTGGGTGATCCTGAAGAAATTTGGAACGGAGTACTTATCATAAAGCATAGGCGTAACAGCTGGGAAGGGAAAGAGAGATAGCATCCACCAGCTTTTAGCTTTCCTGTTGATTTCCCTCTCAAAACAGCTGCAGGACTCATGAGTTCTCATTTCTGGTCTCAGTCAACATTTTTAATGTGGTTGCACAGACCTGGAAGCACTATATTATGTGTTCAGATATGGTTGTGACTGTAGCATTTAAGAAGGAATAATATGCAGAATATATCTTTTGCCAGAATACAGCTCTTACTTTGGTGCCTCCCCCATCTCAAACCCAGGCTCTTCCCCAAGTTCCAGAGGCCAGCAGCATGATTCACTGACATTTGCTTTGCAACACAACATTATGATCCAACATAACACTGTCTGCCAAACCCACAAAAATTAGGGAATGGCTCAAATGTTTGTTTGAAAGAGTTGGAGATAGTTTCCCCCTCTATCTTATCTAATGAACTGAGCACATGGTTGGAGGCAGGGAGTCCTGAATTCTATCCCCATTGTGACATTGCACCCCCTATTCTTCAGAGTGATATTATTATGATATGTTTATAGCATAATTATGATGTATTTTATGCAAGATGGGTCATGGAAGGTGTCATTGGAAAAGTTATGGTTATGATTTGCTATGATTATGCTATTTGTTTGCACGTATCATTTTTGTATCTGAAGTTCTGAATATTGACTAGGGAGCTGTAATTCACATGGGCTTACTCTGGAAAATACCCACAGCCAGCTTTTCAGTTACAACAATGAAGAAGTCCATCAGCAAAGACAATGGACTGTGGAATAGCTTAACCTTCCTGTGGGCATTTTGGCCAGCCTGTAAGCAATGGCTGCTATAACTCTAAGAGGACATATGACCAGGCCATATGTCTCTGGCCTCCAACTTTGGATGTAAGTATTTTTCCACAGACTGGTCTGGGAACTAAGTTTTGAAACAAAGGGTTCCTACCCTATGCTAAAGCTATATAAGGCAGGGAGTGCTATCATCTGGAGTTCTTCACTCCCCACAAGAGAAAACTCCTGGAAACACCTGAGGAACAAAGATTGAACTGGGGGAAGTGCTGAACCCAGGCTAAAGGGATTTCTAGCCAGTGTATGAAAGACCTGGGGATTCCAAGCTGCAAAACAAGTGTAGCTTTTAGCTTAAGAATCTGCAGCACCTTTGTATCATCAGTTAGGGTGAGAGATTGTCAATTCAAATTCGATCTTTCTAGTATGTTAAGCTTAGTATGCGGTTTTGGTTATTTACTAGGTAATCTGTTTTGATCTGTTTGCTATCACTTATAATCACTTAAAATCTATTTTTGTAGTTAATAAACTTGTTTTATGTTTTAATCTAAACCAGTGAGTTTGGAGTGAAGTGCCTGGAAATCTTAGCTCAAGAGGCAGGGGCTGTTGCATATTCCTCACCACATTGAGTAGGAGGCAAACTGGATAATAAATTCATACTGGTTAGGGTTTGGACCAGGACAGGATGGTACTGCTCTGGGGTCCTAGGCCAGGAAGCTGGTGGGTATTTTGGCTGTAGTCTCTCTATTGTTGGTTTACATGCAATGGCTGGTCAGAGAGCATGCATGTAACTGCAGCTGGGTGTGTCCTTATCTGTGTGTATGCCTGTGGAAGAGCAAGACCAGGAGCGTGTCTGCAGCTTGTCAGAGCTGCACAGTGTGAGAAGGAGCCCATGATGGTGGGTCAGAGGCTCAGCAGTACCCCAGTTCCAGGTGGCACGCCAGGGGGAAGCCGTCACACCCATATTAACGCCAACTCTGTGACCTTGATAAGTTACTTCTGTACTTTAATTTCCCCATTCCTAAAACGAAGATAGTACTTATCCAACACCAACCCCATCAGAAGGGTGCTGAGGATTAATTAGTCAAAGTCTGAAGTTTGGTTTGGGATTGGCTTCTATCCAAACCTCTGCTTGATATGTTTCCTTGATTCTCAGCATTGGCCACACTGATCTAGGGTGACCATATTTCCAAAAGGGGCTGGCCAAACCCACTCCCCCACCCAACTCCCACGCATGGGGCTCGCCTGAGCCCGCCACTTGGGACTGGCAGTCTGAGGCCGCCACACACACCAGGGGGCTTGCCCGAGGCCCCTTTCCCCCTGCCACCCAGGGCTGGGACTGAAGCCCAAGCCCTGCTACTTGGGGCTGACAACCCAAGCCCCGTCCCCAGTGTGGGGCTCACCTAAGGCCTTCCCTCCCGCCGACACAGGACAGTCTTGAGGCCTCCCGGGGCTGGGGCTGACAGCCCAAGTCCCGGTGTCTGCATCATCACTCGCGCCTCCCCCCAACACTTTCCTCCGTGCGCCTCATTTTTGGGCAAAATGATGATCAGTTGGCAAGAGCAAATGGGATGAATGCTCCATTTTGCAACGAAAGAAAGAAAGAAAGAGGGACATCCAGGAAAGGGCTTAAAAAGGGGACTGTCCTGGCCAAAACGGGACATATGGTCAACCTATACTGATCACAACGGCAGTGCAAATTACAGTTACAAGTGGACTCTAGAAACCTTGGTGGAATTTCTAGAAAGCAATCCCAGTTGGAGTGTCCTGTAGGTAAAGGCTCAGAATGAAATATGAAATGGTGTATGCTGCGTAAGCCTAAAGTTTAATCCATTAAAAATCATGGTTATGATTTTCAAAGCCGAGCTGGAGATTTAGCCACATAACTCATTAATTTCAATGGGAACTCTGTATATAAATATCCTTGCTGGCTTTGACAAATCTCAATCATGAATTGTAACTGAAGCCAAAATACAAGCAAATCAAATAGATCCCAATGAATGTAGACACTGCCAAATAGATAATAGGCACTTTTGAACAAAAAAGTATAGAAAAAAAAACACTCTTCTGAGAGGAAAATGTCAGATAGCAGCAATGAATCTATTTGTGCTTTCATTGCTCCAATAACTACAATGATTGTTTGTAATATTTCCTCTTTTGTATTTTCTAACAAGCAAATTCATTGGGATATTGCAACTTTCCAAAGTTACCGACCAGACTTGAAAGTTAAGTGTTAACTTGCTCAGTTGGGAATCTAGCTTGGCTGAACTGAATAAACAATTTGACCCATTCTCTAACTTTCTAGGGGACTGGGGCATGAAAAATTGGGGCATGATTCTAATCTCACTTTCAGTGTAAATCAAGAATAACTTAGTTGAAATCAATGGAATTGAAGCAGCATAAAATTGGTACAAATCAGAGGAGAATTAGACCCTGGTTATCCAAAAATATCAAATGGTAATTAGGTATCACAGCAAAATATGCATGTGGTGTGTGGTTTTCAGCAAAGGGATAATTCACTTACAAATCTCTAGTCTGAAGAAAAACATATTCAGATGTAGGAGCTACAAATAAAATACTTGAATTAGGGGAAATGATATTTCTCCAGGGATCTGACATTCTCTTCCAAAGCCCTTGTTCTGAAAAAAAAAAAAAAGTTTCCATCCTTCCTGTCCCCTTTATAAAGAATGGCAGCAATTTTGTCTAGATAATTTTCTTGCAGCCTCCATTAGGCAATACATTTTTGTCATCAAGGTACTGTAAGGAAATAACTGCAAAACAAAAATCAGAGAGAGAAAAAGAAGAAAAAAAATGTTGGTTATACAACGTTTTTCTCTCCTTCCCCCACCCCTTTCCCTGGAGTTATATTCATGTTCCTGGGACTTGAGAGTGATAATCAGACATTATATAGAAGACTGTGCATTAGGAAGTGGGAACTAGACTTTGACAGAATTTAAAACCAGCTGCTAATAGCCTTATTTTCAGATAAAGCTTCCTAACAGAAGGCTTTGTGGTGACAGTTTATGCTGTATGAAGTTGACTGGCAGACATTAAAAGATCAATACTGCTTAGAGATGATGCTGATTAGTGTCAGCACACAAGCAAGTTATTAGGACAGTATGGAAAAAACGGTGAGATTTCAACCAGAGTTCCTCTGACTCAGAGCCACATGCATTTGAGGTAAAGTTACAGCTCCTCTAGCTAACTTGTTGGGACATTTTAGTGTATGCATCCTGGATCACTACAGCAGCATCTTATAAATATAATATTAACCTGACAAGGACAATGCCTAATGTCCATCTGTTCATGTGACAGTTTACACTAATTGTGCAGTCTCTTCACAGGAGAACCCTGGAGTGAAAATTGTGGATACAGTTTACCTGGATAAAGTGCGTGACAGGAACATGAAAAAGGGTTTATTCTCCTGCCTTGGGAACAATTAGCACTGGCCTAGCAGAAACTGCATTAAACATTTTTTCTTTCTTCAGTGCTCTGGACCACAGGAGGATTTAAATAAACACATATGTGCTCTGCAGCCTTTTTACTTCCTCCAGTCGAATGGTAAAGATGGTGCAACAGGTTGGCAGAGACTGTAATTCTTTCTTCCCCACATTAAGCCAGAAACAGATAGCTGAAATTAATTGCTCTCTTGGTTCAGGATTTCATCTTTCCCCCTTCCTTTGGTTGACCCTATTTCTAAGTCCATTGTGTCAACAAACCTGGTTACAGTCACGACCTGTCACTCTGGGTATCACTTATACCTGCTACTTTGCCTCAGACACTCTCTCATACCCCTATCGGTGGCATCTGGTTTGAAAAAATAAGTGGTACTAAAAAAAGATTTTAAGGTCCAACCTAAGGGCTTACAGATGGTGCACTATCCTTCCCAACCCCTCTTTACCCAGCTTACACGCCTTTTCCTGAGTTAATGCCTCCTAACAACTCACCTTCAACATGTTACCTACAAGAAAGGTGTTCAGACTCAAAAAAAAACAAAACAAAAAAACCAAAACCCACACTCCAAATGTGCATGTGACTGAACTAAGGAATCAACTCTCTTTGCCTATTACCGTCACTTGCTGTCATGTCTACATTCCAGACTACGAGCACTTCAGGGAAGGCATTTATCCTTTACTGCTTGTGTAAAACACTTAGCACATCTGAGGCTGCTGTAAAATAGAGCAGATTTTATATACAGAGGGGTACTCTGCATTGATGTCAATGCCTGCACTATGGCAGTTATCTTCAGCACAGAGCCTACTGATCTGGATGCCAGGAACTTAGTGCCACCAATAATGAGGGCCTTGCTGCAGCTGGTGTCAATGCTTGTTGACAGAGATGTTCCTGACTCACATATTGATGGGCTATGAGGTGCTGCATGAGTGGGGTCAGGAGAATGGAGGCCATTACTTAGTCACTGATGGGACAGATGCTTCCTCAGGAGGACAGTGAAGATGACAAGGAGGATGGCTCTGCTTTCTTTGTCCTGATTAACCTGGTTACGTCATCTGGATGTGACCTAGTTACTATCCAGGAATCCTCAAAAGCTAAGACCAGTAGATATAGCACCAGTAGTCTCCTCTGAATATAAATGCTGTACTTTGAAGTCCTGTTCTAGATAAGTGGGTGAAGAAGGTGTGATCTTTGCCTCAACACCTCTCTCCATCTTCCATGCAGTACTAAAGAGATAAAAATCCTCAGCTACACCAGGTTTTCACAAGGCTACAGGTCCTACAACCAGGAAAAATAAGCAGAGCCATGAACCCAAGCAATATTCCCTAACAATGTTTAAAACAAAATCCAGCCAGCGGACCACTGGGCAATTCTAGCTACCATGGACCTCATGACACAGAAGATATGAAGTGCAACAGAATTCTCATTTTTTCTTCATGTAACTGCTACAGTTACTGTCCAGAATGAAAGGACATCCTCTGCTTAAGGAGAGCACCTCTTCTGCATGTATTGGCTTACCCTCCAACTCAATGCTGCTCTACTGTACCACCAAATGGTACTGCATCAATGTCCTCATTATTGGTGGCACCAAGATCAATGGGTTCTGTGCTGAAGAAGGCAACAGCAATAGTGCCAGCATTGGCATCAATACATGGTCAGATAAACCATAAATTCAAAAGAGCTTCATCTAGTGCAGAAAAGGGCATAGCACGAATATTAAAATCAACAGTAACATCTACAAGCAGGGGTGGGGGAGAGATGAAAAAAATAAAATAAAAAACCAGGAGAAATAAAACCAGTAAGAGAATGACAGTATGGTAGAGTTCAAGAGGATTCCAAAGGGAAGGCTAAACTTGCTCCTCCTCTCTCCCTGCAGGACACGTGCACAAAATGCAGGAGAGAGAAAGAGCAGGGAGAGGAATCAAGCGGCAACACCCAATACAACAAAGAAACAGCAGCAATAAAACACTGAGGGTATGTCTACACTGCCATTAAAAACCTGTGACTGGCCCATGGCAGAAGACTCGGACTCAGACAACGGGGCTGTTTAATTGTGGTGTAGACATTTGGGCTGGGCTGGACCCCAAGCTCTGGGACACTGCAAGGTGAAAGGGTCCCAGAGCTGAGGCTGCAGCCCAACCCTGAA
Organism: Lepidochelys kempii; assembly: GCF_965140285.1. Lineage (NCBI taxonomy): Eukaryota > Metazoa > Chordata > Testudines > Cheloniidae > Lepidochelys > Lepidochelys kempii. Next base: position 93,668,053 of record NC_136384.1, on the reverse strand, counting down.
AGTCTACACCACAATTAAACAGCCCCTTAGTCAGAGCCCTGTGAGCCTGAGTCAGCTGGCATGAGCCAGCCATGGGTTTCTAATCGCAGTGTAGACATATCTGAAAGATGGAATTTTCAAAAGTGCCTAAGGTAGTTAGTCATTAAAATCAATGGGAGTTGGATGACTAACCTCCGTAAGCACTTTTGAAAGCACACCCCCACAAGGTTACAAGACCAACAGTTAAAAGAAGGCACAAAAAAGGCAACAGCCAATCAAGAGAACAAAATCATGATGGATCAACACACTCTGCAACAAGCCACATATGCAGTAGCACAGAACATTAGATTACTCTACACTTTGGACCAGACACAAAGTCCTTTGAAGTCACTGGAAAGAATCCCATGGGCTTCACTGGTCTTTTAGTCAGGCCTTTAATAAGCTTGGCCAATGAACTTTGTAATAATTGTGCAAACCAGCAGCATCTGTCTGAAATAGACAAAATCGACAGAAAAGATGCAGGAAGAATTTCTCCTAGATATCCTTCCGTTAAAAAAACCAAATGACACATCTACCACCAAAACCAGTGGGTAAAATGGATTCACATATCTGAAGTTTTGTCCTAGAACCGCAAAATATTCAGAATGTGATTTAAGAAGCTTCTACAATAGGAAAAATATATTCTTGAATATTTTCACACACGCAAAAGCACCTGGTTCAGTTCACTATATTTTGTAGGGCCAGAATACTCATTAAGTTTGAGTATTCAGATAATTGCCATGTATTGGTGAAAATATTTGCAGATCTCCAAGGTGCCACAAATTGTGGCATGAGTGATTATTCATCTGAACATTTCTACTGCAAGAGCAAAAAGAAAAGGAGTACTTGTGGCACCTTAGAGACGAACAAATTTATTTGAGCATAAGCTTTCGTGAGCTACAGCTCACTTCATTGGATGCATTCAGTGGGATGAAGTGAGCTGTAGCTCACGAAAGCTTATGCTCAAATAAATTTGTTAGTCTCTAAGGTGCCACAAGTACTCCTTTTCTTTTTGCGGATACAGACTAACACAGCTGCTACTCTGAATACTGCAAAAGCATGATTCATTATTCTCCTGTTTTAAAACTTTCAGTAACCTAGTCAAGGTTCTCTCTGTCTGTGTGATGCTTTTGCCGGGAACAGAAAAGGAATGGAGTCTTAGAACTTAGTAAGTAATCTAGCTAGATATGTGTTAGATTCTGTTTTGTTTTAATGGCTGATAAAATAGCTGTGCTGAATGGAATGTATATTTCTGATTTTGTGTCTTTTTGTAACTTAAGGTTTTGCCTAGAGGGATTCTTTATGTTTTGAATCTGATTACCCTGTAAGGTATTTACCATCCTGATTTTACAGAGATGATTCTTTTATTTTTTTTCTTCAATTAAAATTCTTCTTTTAAGAACCTGATTGTTTTTATATTGTTCTTAAGATCCAAGGGTTTGGGTCTGTGTTCACCTATGCAAATTGGTGAGGATTTTTATCAAGTCTTCCCCGGGAAAGGGGGTGTAGGATTTGGGGAGGATTTTAGGGGGAAAGACGTTTCCAAGCGGACTCTTTCCCGGTTATATATCTGTTAGACGCTTGGTGGTAGCAGCAATAAAGTACAAGGGCAAAAGGTAAAATAGTTTGTACCTTGGGGAAGTTTTAACCTAAGCTGGTAAAAATAAGCTTAGGGGGTTTTCATGCAGGTCCCCACAATTGTACCCTAGAGTTCAGAGTGGGGAAGGAACAATGAAGTGAGCTGTAGCTCACGAAAGCTTATGCTCAAATAAATTTGTTAGTCTCTAAGGTGCCACAAGTACTCCTTTTCTTTTAACCAATACTATGTGACTTTGGTAACCAACTACACTATGTGAATAGCAAATAGTCAAAAAGAAAAATTTGTGAACAACCCATAGTTAGCTGAACTATTTAGATGATTGTTACAAATAATAAACATATCAAAAGGATCAATATGTTAACAATTCACTAACCAAAATGAGGCAAAACATTTTATTTATAATGTTGACCAACGTTATTTATAATGAATAGTGATTGCACAAATCAGATTTTGGCCAGAACACAAGGGTTAACATCCCTTACATACAAAAAGGGGCATATTCTTTAATGAGAAGTGGTCAGATCTTTGTTTTATGTTTCATTCTATCTGTGTTGCAATGTATGCCCATAAAACTATTTCTTCATGCTCTGGGCAGAAATGATTTGAAGCAGGTGTTAGCAGATTCTCTGCCTGTTAATGTTCTTAGCCTCAGGCTTAAGCCTGGATCTTTTCAGGCACTAGAAATATCCCTGCTTGTAATGTTTATGGGCAATGTGCGTGTTTTCTCCCCATCATCTCCTGGCAAACCAAAACCTCCCTGTAATTTGATTTCCAAAATGCTGATCATTATCAGAGGTGCATAGGCAGCTTTTGCAGGAGTGCTCTTGAGCAACAGTTGTTTCACAAGTCTTAGCTTTGCAGAGGAAATGCTTTAAAAGTCTATTTTTATCAGACAAAAAGACGAGACATTTTAAAACCTTCAAATAGAATGGATCTTTCATCTGTAGCTTGTTATTTTCAATGTGCATTAACTGCTGTGTGTAAGAAAATGGGATTGGTGTTTAAGGATACCAGATTTGACCTGTAGCCTCATTACAAGATCAGAATATTTCAGCTACTATGCCAGTGGCACAGCAGGCCTCAGACTCCTGCATGACAACAACAACTTGCCACCAAGGGAAAAAGAGGAGGTGGGGGCAGTAGAGTAATCATTAACCTGGAATCCAAACACACAATAGATGTTTTATTTCTACATGTCAAAAGGTCAGTGTTTATTCCAAACTCATCATCTGTCATTCATCAGTCTGATCGACATTCGTTTATGGGGATTATGGCCGGTATCCTATGGTGATGGGATCCTAATGACCTTAACACTGGCAAGCTGCTAGCAGGTACTTAATAGCCTCCATATGCAAATTAGGACACAAAATATGTGCAAATGCTGCCATCAGAATAGACAGTTTAAAGAAAACAATCCTACAGAAGACAAAATAAAGAAAGGAGGGCCACTGCCACAGGCACATTTTCGCCTCAAGTGGCTCTTCTCCTTCATGATCTTGTAGCGCTACACATCAAAATGTGTAATGTTCATTTTTATATTCTGATGCACCATAATACAAATAGAAGTTATAGATCTGATTTTTAAAAATGCTGAGCACAACTCCTCCAAAGGAAATCAGTGTGGGGTCTCGGTGCTCAGCACCTCTGATAAGCAGGCACTAGTTGTATAGAATATATTTTGCAAAGCCAAACAAACCAAAAGCAATTAAACTTTAAAAATAAAATGTAAATATCACTAAGGCCACTAACCATCCCAGCACTGCATTAACTGTGTCATTTTTAGATATAGTGGTACCAATAGTCCCACAGTTTTGCATATATTTCACATCATAATAAAAAGTAAACTTCTTAGTGCCAAAAGGCTAGTGATGTAATACTTACTAATGGCACTCATCCTCCAGAGCTTCTCAAAGCCCTTTAAAGAAATCTGAAAGAATACAATGAATTCTGTGTTCCCTGAAAAAGACAAAAGCTAGTTGTTCGATCATCAGCTGGCAGGGGACCACTGACCAGGCTTTTTGACAGCTGATTTGCATATTTAAGAAGTCACATGATTTACGGGTGGGAGACATAATTTTGAAAACTTTCTCAAGCTGGCATGTTTAAATTAGTCCATTTCAGATGCACTTACGGACCATGCACTTTTATTTATTTATTATTCTGCAACATTGAAACTCGTGGTGATAACTGAACAATGCAAATACGATACATTCTGCTGGCAGAGCGTACTCTCATGCAAGCTAGCAAATTAAATGAGACAACTTGATAAATATTTTATTAATAAATAATATATTGATTTCCATTGAAGAAGACCCCCAACCACCAGGGACTCATTACAACTTTCATTATACACCTAAGCTCTGTCTGGCGTGAGTTAGTCAAACGTGCTTTTCAGCTCCTTTTACTTGGCATCTCAGTAGGAGCTGCCACACTGTGCACATTACTGTCTGTGAAACTCAGCCCACTGCAAAGAATTTAGCAGCTTAGCATCAGACACAAGCTGAGCAGGAAGCTTCCCATGTAAAGTGAAATTGGCGGGTACTGGCTTTCCCATCAGTTTTCTGAAAAGACCAAACAAAAACACTTTTTGGCTAGCTTGGTTTGCAAGCTGGAGCCTTGCGTAAAATGCGGTTTTCACCCGTGACAACTTTGCACTGAGGAGCTTCTATATCATCAAGAAAGTGAAAAATGTCACAATCATGATCTATAGAAATACAGAAAGGGTAGCTCACATACTAGGGTGACGAAGTCCTTATAAGTAACTGGATAGAAAGACGGGTATTATTCTATTACAGTAATGTATAAAAGCATCAACTGAGCCCAGTTGTCCTAGGCATTGTGTACACATGGAGTAAGAGATTGTCCCTACTTGGAAGAGCTAAATGGACAAGACAAAGAAACAGTTGGGAACCGGGTTATCTTGGTTTCATGAATAGAGCACTGCTGGAACAAGCAACTTGCCCAAAATCACACAGCAAGCCTGTGGCAGCACTGGGAATTGAATCCAGGTTTCCTGAGTCCCAGTCATGAGACCAACCCTCCTCTCTGGACAAACAGTCCAACAAAACTTGTATGTATGAGATTTTCCATCATTACCCCTCCAAGTCTGCACTATGACCCCAGTGTGCCCAGAAGAGAAAGAAAGGTTTAATTTTCCTAGTTCTGCATCAAATAATCAAACCACTCATTTTTGTGAAGGAAAAAAAATTGTCCTTTCCGCAAAATGAAAATAATAGCACAGAACATGAATTGATGATTGAAAAGCTACCACGGATGCCCACAGGATGTCATACATCTCCTTTTCAGGAAATTACAGCAGTAAGGAGAGCAGACAGAGACAGTAAAATGGCAATAAAAATGTATTTTAATTAAATTATTCTATAATAAAGCTCAAAGGAATCTAAAACCAAAGGCTGATTATTATCTTTCTCATGCTTGTTGAATAGCCTGAGCACCAAATCATTTCAAGATGAGTGCTGAGCTAGTTGCAAATAATGTCACATGTGTCTCATCTCTACTTTTCTCTCCCCTTCCTCCGATTTCATTTCATGTTAAGCTAGGACAACATGAGTGGAACTCATATTATAGCATGCAAGCAGAAAGAATCTCACTCTTGAATCAATACACTTCATTTTACAAATATGAAATTAGTGGTTGTTATAACACTGCCGATGAAAAGCTAGCACAAAAGTAAACTGTTACCTCATACTCTCGCATGTTTGCATTAGACTTTCTTTTTTGTATGTCTGAAAGAAGGATCATTTCCTAAGAAATCCAAACACAAGACAGCTTGATTGCAAGGAGAGACCTCTCTCTCATTCCCTCAAGTATGTGAAACAGGGATTCAGTATTAAACACTATAACACACATGCCCTACTGGATCCCCATGCACCTCAGTGTGTTATGAAGGGATCTTTTTTTTTTTAATCACTTTATTGTTGCCCTTTCTATTTTGTTGGATTTTTCTGTTCTTCAGCTAGAATTTGCTATAAATGGAACAATTTGATTAATGGATAAAACAATAAATCCACTGTCTATATTCTTGCAAATAAAAACGATGGGCCAAAGTCTGTCCTCACCCAATAAACACATATGTAACCTCTTACATGAGTGGAATTAAATAGGTTTAAACGGAGGCATAATTTGGCCCTATTGTTTAAAGTGAGTTGCTTGCTCTCTCTTTAGGTGGCTTATATGTCCTCCATCATCATAATATATGAGGGTCTAAGACATACACACTATATAAAATGCATGCATGTGTGTAAAAATAATCGCAAATTTAATCTTTTTTTGCTCTTTTTCTTTCTTACCAGTTAATAGGAGAAATAGCTTGATTGGTATGGGGAGTGGGAGGTTGCATGTCTAAATGTGCATATAAAGAATGTATTGGTTGGAAAATGGTGCAGTCCACAGGTATTCTGATTTCTTGTGGCAGTGAGTGCCATAGCTTAGGTCAAGCTCCTCTGAAAGTCTGTCTCCTGCTGTCACAAGCCTCCCTACTACTCATCTACAGCTCCATTGTACCTGGGAAGTATAGCGGTGATTGGAGGTCACCGAGCTCTCTGAAATGTTTTGCAGATAAAGCCGAACTGATACATTTAATCTTTTCACCAAGAATCCAAAAATGAAAAATAAGCCTAATTTACCCTGCTGCATTTTTGTTTGGTTTCTGAAAGCTCAAAGATAATCTCCACTTGCAATCTACAGCATCTCTTTTTGAGCTGGATCTTATTTACATCGTCTGCAATGCTCATGCTCACAAAGTAAAGAGCTTATAAAAGAAATTAGATTGTTTTGGTGTGGGAGAGAGAAATAAAGGAGATTTTAGAGGGCTGTGACTGAAGAGAAAGGTGATATTTTAGGACTGATGTGGGGTTCGAAGCAGTGAGAGAAAGATACATCCTCCAGAAGTATCCTGGATTGACTGAAGTAACAAGGAAGGAGAAAACGGTCCATTAAAATCCTCCTAAGTTTCCCTTAAAAGAAAGACATTTCCCCATAAATTTCATATCACTTTTGGGAAAAGTCTGGGAGAAATCAGAAAAGGAGTTTTAAAGTTATGGTATTTCAAAAATGTAACAGCTTTCATATATAAAACTCATCATATATGCAGAATGTTTTAGCTTATATACTCTAAGTTTGTTCTTTGGTGATTAGTGCTTTTGCAGAGGACTGCTGGGGAATTTTTAAAACTATGAAGAGCTGTTTTTCTTCATATAGAGCAGTGATTAAATCACAGTGATTAAATCGCTTCATATAGAACAGTGATTAAATCACAGAGAAGAGTGATTAAAATATAATTGTTTATAAATATCAAACTGACCTGTTGCTGAATCAAGATTTTGCTGCAGCAGCTGCTGCACCACAGGTGATATATGGTGGGAGGGCAGGAGGAGGGTGGAGCAGGCTGGGAGGGATAGAGCGGAAGCAGAAGCCCTCAAGAATGTGAACTGGGGACATGGGCTAAGGAGGTACATGGAGGCCTGACATGGAATGGGGGCTGCGGTTAAGCAGGTTGTTAGGCTGGAGACATAGGTAGTGGTGAGGTTGCTGGGGAAGATGGGGGACAGACACAGGCTGAGAAGGCACAAAAAAAAGAGTACGGGTTTGGGAGGGCAAGGTAAGTGGTGGGGAAATGTAGATGAAGGAAGAGAGAAGTAGATATGGAAAGAGGGATCATAAAAAAAAGGGGAGTCAAAGACAGGGGCGTGCAGAGGCCTGGAAGGTGAAATGAACCAGAGAAGATGTAGAGGAAGGGTTCAGGGGGTTGAGTAAGACAGACAGGGGCATAGAAAGGTGCCAGGAGAAAAAAGGTGCCTTTTGTCCAGGAAAAAAAAAGTACTTTAAATGCTTAAAATATTCTAGGTATAAAACTTTAGAGCGAACCATTGAGCTGGCATCTCACCAAGGCATAACACCCCCTAGTGCCTCTATGTTACTTTCCATCCTATTATGCAACCATACTGTGTGTTGCCTTCTTTGACCACTGCCTCATATTGAGGGTTTAGTTGTTGACTCCACGGTTCCCCTTACTAAGTGCAAGTATTTAAATATACCACATCCTCCCCTCTCCCATCTGTTGTACTGTCTCTGTCTCCAAAGTAGTTGTTTTTTGGGGGGTCTTTGAGATTAGAATTATGCAAAGACTGTGCAATGATGCAAGTGAGCAACTGCAGACCTGAGAAGAATTTGGGCAGTGCGGTGAGATGTAAAGGATCAAGGAAGCAATCAGGCTCAGCAAGACGAAATGAACACAAAGTACTGGCCGTGGTGCAGCTGGGTGACATGCTTGAAGAAAATAAAAGTGCGGACACCACAGTTTCAACATTTGTCTGCAGAGGTTTCTTTCAGAATTTGAAGTCTTATTACTCAGAAAGATGTAGTGATTTAATGCTGAACAGGTCACAAATCAGAGAGTGCTTCCCTTGGGAAAAAATATTTGCATCTAATCAGACACCCCAGTCAGAGGCAAAGAAAATGAAACGAGCCAACAAATGGTTTCATATACCAAACCATTAATTATTGGAATGACCCAGCCGAATCACAGAATAACAGCATCAACTTGGATGACAGTGTTCCTATTTAAGCATCCCAGGTCAAATTCAGTCCTAGTATACATGGGTAGAAGTCCTAATGACTTGAGTGGAAGTTGCCCTGCTTAGAGCTGGTCCACTGCATTCAATTATCAGATACATTTCACAATAATAAAAGTTCCACAGTGCAGTAATAAAACAGCAGCAGCTTCTTAAATGGTGACTTTCATCCTGAAGAATTCCCAAGTCTTTTACAACATATCAAACCAATCCATAAGTCACTGTGTACCAAGGCAGTGGTGGATAAATGCAGGAACCTTAGAACACCAAGTTGAAAAGGAACAACAGAGCACTTGGCTCAGAGGATCCACCATCCTTGGTGTGGGAGCTCATTCTGAAGGTCTCTGGTCAGTGCTCAATTCCCTTTCAGGGCTTGATTAAGGCACAGGCAGTAATGGCCAATACTTAGGGTCCCAGCTCTGGGATTCACGTGATTACATGAGAATCTCTGCTTTCGTCAAAACAATATTTTAAAAATATGTTTCTAACCTACACAGTTGCAAAGAAAACCTTGAAAGCATGACCTAGGTGTAGCCAATGCAGAAACTGCTACCTGAATCTGCATATAGCATGCAACAAGTAACTCTGAGATATGCAAACTACCACATTTGCTTCAATGGGGTGTTAGCTCCAAACACCACTCCTTTTGGGAGTCCAACCGTCACTCCAGCCTAGAGGCCTCTGTGTGGAGCAGCAGAAGAAATGTGCGGCTGGTCTAGCTCTTTTAATAACCCAGCACAGTCGCTGTACCCCAGCTGCTGGGGTAAGTACTGGGGGCCCACTGTTGCCATCTTCAGGAGCAGAGGGAATGCTTGTTACCATCCTTTTTGCTCCTGGTGTATGTATATTCTTGAGTTGTTGGAAGAAATATCTCATAAAGGAGTTGATGTTCAAATAAATGGTCTCCCTGAATGTTGTCTGTAGCCTATGAAAACTTCTGAAAGCGCCTAGAGTCTGAACTATAGCCAGGGAAAACAAGAAGAGTGCAAATGTAACCAATCACTAAAGTTTACTCAATATAATCACTTTGGCAAGTTCCTAAAGAGAGATTTTCTGGAAACAACAGTATTACAACAACAACATAATGTAGCAGAAAATAGCCCATTCTAGATTCACTCAGCAGTGGCCCTCAAAGATGTTAGTAGTATTTTTGTCAACCTATCAATTTTGCATAAAAATTCCCCTTTTTAGGTGTTTCTCTCTAGTATCCCAGGCTATTAATTAATTAATTTTTTTAAAAAAGAGGAGCCTAAATAGGCTCCTGAATACATAGCCTCAGTTTCAGAAATTCTCAGCACTTAGCTTCCTTTGGCTTCTGTCAGAGCAACTAGATGCTCAAAGCTTTCATACACCATGCCATTCTTTTAGAAGCCCAAATATTAACTTTAGGCTCCTATTTTTTTTTTTCATTTTGTCCCCAGTAACTGCTCATTCCAGCCCCACCAGAACTGCTGGACCATGTCAGATTTGGGCTTTACAGAATTAAAGCATCCTGCTTTATTGAAACACAGTAGGAGGATAATTATATTAAATACTGAAGGTAAGTTCAATTAAGGTCCCAGTCCTATAAGATATCTGTGCTCAGAACTCCTATTGACGTCAAAGGGAGTTTCAGGCACAAAGCACTAAGAGCAGCAGGTCCTATGGTCATTCACATTGTTAGTAAATATTTCCAAGGAAAAGTAGTGTTGTTATAGGTACAGGGCTTTATTATTTTCAACACACATGTAAAATTTTGCTATGCTTATTGTTCTAGAGCCTGATCTAGTGAGGTGTTGAGTGTCCACAACTTCCTTTGAGGTGCTGAACAACTCATAGGATCAAGACCTCGGATGCTGTGAATGCACAAACTCATAGGATCAAGACCTCGGATGCTGTGAATGCACAGTTCTAGATTTTTGTGGGCTGGGATACAGAATGAGAGCTTAGAGTATTTTAATCAAAGGTCTGGCTCCTGCTTCCACTGAATCAGATCACCAAAATACCATTGACTTCTGTGAGAGCAGATTGAGGCTCTAAATCTTTTCACTATTTCTCCTCAATCATTCCATGTTGTGCCTCTAGGAGGGCAGTTGAGGGGACTCAGCACATTGTACATCAGGTTCATTAGAGCTTAACAACTTAAAAAATGCAATTTCAGTGCAATATACTATCTTTTCCCACCGGTTTAATGGATTTTGAGTGTAAATAGTATGCATTGATTTGTTAGAAGTGTTGTAACCTTTAACTTTCTTGGTGACCACTAGATGTACAAACACAAAGAATGGATTTTAAGATACAGAATAAACATGCTACTCTGGAAAATAATCTACCTGTAAACTATGGGGGGCTTTATCTACATGGCACTGCAGTAGCTAACACAGAATCCTGTGGGGGAGGGTTAGTAGCAGCAGTCGTACCATTACATATAATGTTTATTTATTTTCTAATTATATATATTAATCATTATGTTCTTGACAAACATAGTAGCTATAACTGACTATATAACAGATAATCAGTATGTAAATTGTACAGCTATTTTAGCTTGTTGAAAATCTGAGCCAAGGGATGCATACAAGAGATTGAAGTATAAGGATAAAAATGAAGGGAGGAATCAATAGATACAGTTATACTAACAGATGTTTACACCTTCCCTATTGTTTCCTTGAACTACAGCAATGTTTAGAGCTGTTTAAATGGACAACGTTCTAACTGAAGGAGGATTTCCCTGTCCCTGACACAGTTAATATTACATCCTGCTAAATCATCCCTGTCCAGGATGATTTTTATCCTTGGTTCATATTTTTGAGTAACAAATATTTTGCCTTTGGAATGATCCAGACTGCACCAAATGGCATATATTAATAAAAAAGGAAGCAAAATCCCAGGGTCAGTATCCAGGGCCTTTTGTTTATCCAACTCCCTCTCCATACAAACACTAGCAAATTGCTTTGCTTGAGCATTGTCATAGTTTATGTTATTAAGGAAGGTCTGCTTATCACCAAGGATGGTATTCTGAATGGAAGGTAAACCCAAACAAACACCTTCAAAATCTATTAAAATGCAGGAAGAAAACTATTATTCATCCAGATGATACATTTTCAGGATAATTGTTTCATAAACATTCCCAAAATATACTCATGTGGGGCTAGGATAGGTACTGGGGTGAGAGGCAGAGAGACAAGGTGAGACAAGAAGGGACAGAGTGAAATTCTTCTGCTCAGACATTGGTATTGGAAAATTGTTGCAAGTGACACAGCATGGTTCAAACATTTCTCTCCCGGGGAGGAATTAATAGTTCTGTCTCCCACAAAATTGAATGCAATCCTGAAATTCCTGAATGTTATTAACATGGCTACAATCTCCGTGCATAAACATAAATCTACCTTGCCCAAACAGTTTCCTGCACTTTGGGGCAAAAATAACTCACCTCAATATTTTTTTATTAGATCCCAGCCTGAGGGGAACTAAACAATAATCATGCAACTGGGGAAATTATGCAGGGAGTCAATACTAAGGAGTAACTAGGAAGCGGAAGAAGACCAGGTTGTTGTTTGTTTGTTTTTTATGCAGCTACATGGAAGAGATTGTTATATTATTAACAGTACTCTAGCATGCCTTGGTTCTCATGTTATTTGAACAAACTCTGCTTGCTACTGTATTATATAGTGATACACAGCTCTGCAGGAGACCGGATGCCTTGAACAATTCCCATTTTAGAATAGGTCTAGAAATTGCATGTTTAAAGCTGAATTTACATGTTGAATGCAAATCTTCGTGACTGAGCTAGCATATCAAACTGATGCAGCTGTACACAATTAGAGTAACATGCGGCTGCTATTCGAAAGAGTCTTTCTTTACACTGGTGTACAGTATGTTTGGTTTGTTTGGCAATATATCGCTACTCTTCTGCATGTGGGATTGTTTGTGAATTAAGACTTGTTAATTTAGAAGGATTTTTATAAACCTTGAAAATCACCTTAGATCTTATGGCAATTTGTTGGAACAGAAGCTGCAGTTTGGGTCAGGAGATTAATAATAATTATTATTATTTTAAATAACACGTGGATTTTAGTAGCAATTTTTTTTAAGATGACATTTCATTAGGCTTCAAATCCTGCAACACACAGACACGTGTGTTTTAATCAATGGCTAAATGATGCCTTTCCATTTTCTAATCTTAGAAGGTGTCGAAGCTCTGCTAAGGATTCCCATTCAAATGAAGCAGAAGAGAGCATCACAGATGGAATACAAATACACAGTAGAGAAGTGGAACAGGCTTAGTGAAGTGTGCAGTTGGCGAGATTGATGTTGATACCCTTCACTGCCAAGTGAAATGCCAATAATGCTTGTATAGCATTTTGTGAGGGCAATGGGAGTATTGATTTTGAGCAATAATAAAGAATGAAGCAGCTCTCTCAGGTATAAAAATATTGGCAACTGTTACAAAGAATTGACTCATAGAGGCCTGAGTGCCTGCCTATCTTAATACAAATAATTCAGGCTTCAGAAAGATTTCAGGAGCATCCAGGCATGGTCCTTAGGCACATTCTCTGCTATTAATTTACCTGCAGCTTTCACAAGCCTCTCAAGTCTACCAGCCAATTGGTCTGTGAGGTGCAGGGACAAAATGGATTTCTTGCAACAAGCCTTCAGACAATATGAAAAACTAGTGGGGCCATGAAATTTTAACATATAAAAAATAAAATTAAAAAATTATTTTTTCTTGCCATTTTTATCAGATAATACATATTGCTTCCATGCATAATGAACACATTTCATTGGGAGCTGGAATTTTGAAGGCCAACATTTCTATCATACTATTTAAAATATTTTTACTCCCTGAAAAACAAAGCAAAACTCCCAGAACACAAAGGTGTTTCAGGTAACAGTAAGTCCTGTGAATTCTCTGAGTTAGAATACATTACCTTTAAGCAACAAAATCAGGCCTCGGTAGGATGTTGTAAGATGAACACTCAAAAACGAAGGTACCTAAAATTACTTGTCACTTTTGAAATTGTAGGGCACATATACATTTCATTCAGCACTGAGCACAATGGGGCCCTGATCCATGACTGGAGCTTTTATATGCTACTGCAATATTATACATACACATTCATGTGCAGTGATGAAATCCATATAATAAACAGTAGAGCCCAGGGATTCATTACATTTATACTGTATTGGTGACCACCTCACCTACAGCTAGCTCACTAATCCATCTCAGTTAGGACTATTTTAACATTCCAAACCTCTGAGCAGCTTTCAACATGCATTAAAAATCAAAATCTCTCTTCCCCTCTGTCACTGGTTCGGTCACAGAGACCCCCTTGGGATTGTCACCTGACATGCTGAAGTTACTTCTGAGCCTGTTTTCCCCACCAGCTTGGGACTCCAGAACCCTGCCTTGTTGAGCCAGACACACTAGCCTGCTGCAACCAAGACCCATGGACCATGCCCCAAAAGCTGCAGGCTTTAAGTGAAAACAGCTCAGCAGGTTACTTGCCTCCAGCACCCAGACACCCCGTTCCCAATGGGATCCAAACCCCAAGTAAATCAGTTTTACCCTGTATAAAGCATATACAGGGAAAACTCATTAATTGTCCGCCCTCTGTAATATGGATAGAGAGATATGCACAGCTATTTGCTCACTTACTCTGGGTTCATTCATAAACAAAAGTGATTTTTTTAAGTATAAAAAGTAGGATTTAAGTGGTTTCAAGTAATAACAGACAGAACAAAGTAAGTCACCAAGCAAAATAAAGCAAAACATGCAAGTCTAAGCCTAATACATTAAGAAACTGATTACAGAGAATATCTCACCCTCAGAGATGTTCCAGTAAGCTTCTTTCACAGACTATACTCCTTCCTAGTCTAGGCCCAATCCTTTCCGTTGGTACAGTCCTTGTTAGTTCCAGCAGACATCTTAGGTGGGATACTCAGTTTTCTCATGTCTGGCCGCCCCCTTTGTCCTGTTCCACTCCCTTTTATAGCTTTGGCACAAGGCGGGAATCTTTCATCTCTCTGGGTTCCCACCCTTCCTTCTAAATGGAAAAGTACCAGATTTAAGATGGATTCCAGTATCATGTGACATGGTCACATGTCCTGTGAGTCCCCAGCCTCCATTCTCCTTGGGCTGGCCCACACATACACAGGAAGGTTTGCAAGTAAACAGAGCCATTTACAGTTCACTGATTCTGAAGCACACTTAATAGCTTCCACTTAATGTGTTTACATCAGTAATAAAAGTTTATATCTTATTATCCTAACTCCAGACATAGAAATAATACATGCAAACAAACAGGATGAATGCACTCAGTATATTATAAGCTTATTCCAGTTACATCATATTCACATTCATAAGCATATTTTCTTCATAAAGCATATGGAGTGCAGTGTCACATCCTCCAATGTAATTTTGGGAAGGGAATTCTACATTGGATGGAGGTACAGGATTGGCAATAAATCAGACCTGAACTAATGTCAGATTTAATTCAAGGAAATCATCAATTGTTCACAGACAAAGCATGAGCCGAAAGATGCAAAATTATTACAAGTAGTTTCCAGTTGTACTAATGCAGCACGATCCATTCATGAAAAGAGTTTATTATTTTCTAAAATAAATAAAGAGAAATAAAATTTCAGATGACTGGCAAAATGGTGACCTACACTGTACAACTACACAGGACTCTGCTCTTTCACCTTCTTGTATCCAACTCACCAGTTGAAGATCCATCATCAATTCCCTAGTCACAGTTCTGTCTTGTTCCAATGCCAGTGAGCTACAGCACATTCTGAATTCTCTAACTTTCCTCCCTGCTTAGCAACCTGCACTTCGGTTCACTTCTGGCTTCATAAAGTCAAGCAAACCAGCAATGGGCATAAGGTACCACACCCTATCACAGAGGGTCTCAGGCAATCAGGAGTCACCCAGGGAAGCAACATGGGCCATAGAATGTGGGTGAGAGATGGGACCCTGCAGATGTTATTCCATACAGGAATCCATAAAGCAAAGTGCGAGGTTTGTGGGAGTGACTGATGCAGGTACCTATGAAGTGTGCATAGACCCATTTGTTTAGCTAGGACTTAGAATTAATCAGGGTACAGTTTTACTGTACAGATAAGTCAACAGTTAGACAAGGGACTATGAGCGACTGGGATGAAACCATATGAAATAAAAAGTATCCATGAAAACCGATTCCAAGAAAATATTTTAAAAGCTCCTTAACTTTAATGGCTGCATTTTTCCAAAACATTCATGGAACTGTCATCCTTATGGCAACCAAGGAAGGCAGCCAAAGGGGGCTCTAGTCTTGTGATTTTTGTCATGGCTTTCTGGACACAGAAGGTTACAGAATAGCCTTCTGCACCTAGATGAGATGTTTTCACAACAATTCCCCTGGACTAGTATAGCTTGAATTGAGCTATACTGTGATTTCCTGCTTTAGCAGGTAAAAAAAAAAAAGAGGAGTTGGGAAAAGAAAACATTTGTATAGGGTCTCCTCATCTTTAGCCAGGTCTCTCCAGAAAAGACCTCTGTCCAGATGACTTCCCACAGAAGCTTTTTTTCCCTTTCCCTATATCTGTTATGTGGCAAACATGTCCATTTGTTGCAGAAGTATTTTGGCACATTCCTTTGTTTCTCTCAAGTTTACTGCATCCATGGCATAGAACAAAACAAGTAAAACTGTCATCTATTCAGTGAATTACAGGAGACGCCACTGTGCTCCTATATTGTGCCTCTGCATTGTGATGTCTGGTTACTCTCAAAAGGACATCATATTAAGAACAGTGGAAGCAACACAGGAACTCATGCAGGTGCTTGAAGTCTATTAAACAAACAGAGTTACAGAGCACCCACACACTCACTAGCCTTCTGGAAACATGAACTGATTTCTGCTTAGTACACATGCTCCGAAGAGGAGCAGCCATACCAGATCAGAATAGTGGTCCATCTCCTCCAGCATTCTGATTCACACAATGGCCTGTGCTAGATGATTCAGAGGAAACTCTGTAGTAGATTGTGAAGGGATAGTACCAAGGAAAGCTTCCCTCCAATCCCCAATAGTAAGATTTTGGTTCATGCTTGGACGCATGAGGGTTTATAGCCCTTCCAAAGATCTTTTGTTTTTAAAGAAGTTACTTTTACAAATCTGGATATTCTTATTAGCTGTATAAAGATCTAGTTTTTCTGAATCCTACTGAGCACTTGATCTCAATGTTATATGGTGTCATTGAGTTCCACAGGCTAATTGTGCCTTGTGTGTGAAAAAGTGTTTTCTCTTATCAGTTCTGAATTTGTCACCTTTCAGTTCAATGTCCTCTTGATTCTATCTTATGAGACCTTTTCTAGACCATTTATTCGTTTATATAAACTTTTATCATATCCCCTCATTCATCTTATCTCCAAAATAAAGAATCCCAATCTTTTCCAAATCTCTTCACAGGAGCATTTTTTCCATGCACCCAACCACCCTTGTCTCCCATCTCTGAACCTCTCTCTATTCCTGCTGTATCCTTTTTGATATGGGGTTACCAAAACTGAACAGTGCATCAGTTGAGGATGTACCTTTGATTTATAAAATGGCATTAAGGGGGAGATTTTCACAGGGACAAATAGCAGTTAGGCATCTAACTCCCACTGAAAGTCAATGACAGCTAATGCTTTTCATTTGAGGCTTTGATATTCTCCCCCATATTTTTTTCATATTATCCATCACATTCTTTATACAGTCTAACATCATTTACTTTTTGACCACTGTTGCACACTGAAGTTTTCATTAAGTTGTCCACAATGATACCCAGGTCTTTTCCTTAAGCCGATACAATTAATTTGGAGCTCAGGAAGGTATATGTGTAGATCAAATATGCCCTCCAGTCTACATTGCTTTGCATTTGTCAACACTGAATTTCATTTGCCATTGTTTCACCCATTCATTTAGCTTGCTTAAGTCCCTCTGAGGTTCCTCAGTGTCTTCTCTGGTCTTGAGTAACCTAAATAATTTGGTATTGTCTTCAAGTTTCGCCATCTTGCCATATACCTTCTTTTCTAGATCATTAATAAATATGTAAATGGAAAGGGAGAGAAGTAGCACAGAAGATATGAAAGTGGCACTACACCATACATTACATACTGCGTGTGAAGGTTTGCATGCTTGGACGAAAGCATAGGTGTGGAAACCTCTTTGTAAATGAGTCTTGGGAGAAGTCATTTCTTGAGGCTCCCAGATCCAAAGCCCTCTGTTTAAGTTCCACACAACAGAAGCTCAATTGCAGAATTAAGATTAGTCCCTACTTGGGTGCTAAAACAAGGAAGCCCAGCAGACTCTGCTATGGTAAAATCCACAATGGCTGACTTTTTAGGAGAACACATCTCTGAATTGATATAAAGATGCTGAGCTTCGCTCTCTGAATCTCACAGGCTATTCCTGTTGATTAGACACTGGAGGATCAAAAAGCCATCAAACATCACAACTGTCTCAGCTCTGCTACTAGGTCTCGAGTCTTAACCCTGCTACCATGTTTTTGTTCTTTTACTTGCCAAGGTCAGGATCTAGTTACTCAAGCATATCCCTGAGGGGATTTCAGTGCATTTCCAACGTTGATCTTTTTATTGTTTCCTTTCCCCCGCATTTTTGAACATCCTTTCCAATGAACTTACAGAAGACAGCCAAAAGGTAGGGGAAATTGTTACTTGCTCTTTTTACAAAAGTATATACAGTATTTCAAATTACATGTCTGGCTACTGTCGTGTATTAAGGAGAGCTTTCCTTCTACAGTTTGCTGAGCAAAGCTATTAGTGATAGGCTGACAATTCTCAAATTCTAGCTATAAATTCTTTTATAAATTGAATTTGATCATCTTGAAAGGTACCCGACTGAACACCTGGAGACTGAACTCATTTACTTATTCACAGAACTGGCACAAGAGAGTCAAATAGTGCAAGGTTTTTACACCCGGCCCCACTGACGTGCTTCAAGCCTAACCTGGAGAGGCTGACCTCTGAGGTGAAAGACTAGTACAGCCTCCATATTCACTTAGGGGCCCAATCCTTCTCTCACTGATATCACTGCCAAAACTTCTACTGAATTCAGTGAGAGAAGAATCAGACTATTGATCCTCCTCTTATATGCAGAGATTGCCAACATGTGTTCCAAATAGTATTAGTTTTGATAGTGACATCTGTCCTCTAGGAATGATTTTCAAAATACCAGAAACCTAAAGACACAGGCAGAAATACATGTGCAATTATTGAAATTGTGCATGCAGGTCAAGTATCTGCTTGTGCAAAATGTCCAGCTCAGTGTGAACTATTAATCATGTGACCTTTTCAGATCTCCTATAAATCCTTTTTTTTTTAAACCTAGAGTTTAAAGTACAATTATATAATTTGCACTTTCTTGAGGAAGATAGTGATTTCTGTTAGGCTATCTAGTTGTTATAAACAGGAATTGGATCTCTGAGTTCTATGTTTGGCTCTCTCACTGACTGTGTAACCACTTAACTTCTCTGTGTCTCCATTTATCCATCTGTAAAATGAGGAGAATAACATGTGCCACAGAAGTGTGTAATGAAGCTTAGGACTTAGTGTTTGTAAAGTGATTTCATTTCAAATACTTGGATGAAAGATGCTACAGATGTTCAAAGTATTGAGGCACCTTATCTAGCCAATATTGTGATGATTGTGTCTACCAACGCATTATTACCCCTTTTAAACTCTAACATTCGTGTGCATTCATGGCTTTTTACGATGCATGTGACAAAAACATAAGAGACTATATTCTACCTTAAAATGTTCCACATTGCTAAGCAGAACATTCTGCTGCCAAGTGCAGTGATAGCTAATGCACATCGCATGAGGCCCGCTGCTGAATTTTCAACTTCCCTGAGCCCTGCTGAATTTTCATCACAAGCAGTAGCCTGCAAGCCCCAAGTCATTAAGCATGGTTATGGAAGAAATCTGGAGGTGGAAACCTTGTCAATCACTGACAATGGGGCCTTGCTCAGCTGATAATAGAACTACTGCTGCTGCCTATGAGAGATTACTGTTAGCATTTTGGAAAGGCAGCAGGATGACCTTTCTTTCTGACAGCCAAAGACCCAAAGTGTCTGACAACTTCGCTGTAGAGCTTTTCTGGTTTTGTTTGTTTGTTTCCTGCCCCCCCAGCATTTGAGAGATTTTCAAATACTTTAAAATGAAAGAAGTTAAACTGACATCCCCATATATTTCTGCATTGTACTCTCCATAGCACTTCACTCTTAATTTAACTGTTTTATTTATTTACTTACCTATTACTACTGCTGGTCTGACCCTTTCTCCTGGATTTTAAATGATTCTCCTTCAGTCATATGAGTTTATTACCATAGTGCTTTTATGCAACTCAGAATGCAGTAAAGTACCGTGGGTCTGATTCTGCACCTTGGAAGCTTTACCATTGACTTTAGTGGCAACCCTATACATATATGCAGGAATTTATAGCAGGTTCATTTCCATTGCAATTAAGAAATCACAATATAGATATTTCTTTTCCTCGTGTAAATTGCATCTGAGTCTAGCCTGATATCAGCTTTGAATAAAGCTAGATTTTCAACAGTGGCTGCTGATCACACCTCCTGCTTCAGACTTGAAGCAATGAGCTCTCATTCCCTTAAGACAAGCTCAAGAGCTGTATCTGAAGATCCAGGTCACTTCCAGCATCTCTCTGAGTAGAGAACAGAAGTGTTCAAATAAAAGGGAAGAAAAGAAGGGAAATGGGAGCCCCTCTCCATGCAGCTTTAGGTACATGAATCAAACAGGCAGGGATATTAGTGGCTGCGCATTTTAAGTCCAAGGTAGCACACAATTTGAGGAACAGCACTCAGAAAAGGCTTGCAGCACTTTAACAAAATATGCTGAGCTGCTAATAGCTGAATAGCAGACGGTGATCCACTACAACCCTGTCTGACCACCTTCTGAAGGCAATGGAAGACTCTCTGTTAACACTAAGGTTCAGGGCTATTGCAATGACTTTTTGAATTTCACAAATCACTAATCAAGAATTGATGCTGGCATCCATGCACACAGCAGCACCTCATAGTGACTTTAGAGGGGATCTGGCAAATCATGAAGTTCTTCCAATTTCAAGTAATATTTGGGTTTGGTCATCAGGACATAAGGGACAGTTATGAATGTAGTGAAGCTTTTCATACAGAATAATAAATAAAATAATAATAATATGTGGAATATATAATAAAGCAAATCTCAGCTGGATGCATACTGAAATTCATACCTGAATGTTTTCAGTAATTCACTTTTATCACGCTGTACACAACACTGAAGACAAAATAGCCCTCCATAATAAAAAGATTACTGAACAAACTCACCTTCAAAATGTAGATACATAGATTATAATTGTAAAGCCCCAGCAACTCTGTGGCGCGTATGGCACTTCACAAGTGCATAGATCTTAAGTTTACAGCACTTCACAAACAAAGAAGAAGAACATGCCCCTGCCTCAAAGATCTTATGATCTAATTAGACAAAATACAGAGCAAAAGAGCAGCAGCAGGGTGGAAAGAGAATCGATTAAAGCAATGCAAATAACGGGTAAAGTTAAGCACAGATCTTGTTAGCTCCATAATTTGTGTGTGCTCTCTCTCTCTCTCTCACACACACCCCCCTTAGAATATGTACGAGTAGGACAAAGTTTATAGGCCTCCTTGGTCAAAAACTAGTGTGTTTTCAGGAGGGATTTAAAGAGGAGAGCATGAAGGGTTGTCGGAATGGTTCAGAGAGTAAGTTCCAGACAAATGAGGCCACATGGAGTAAGGCCCTGAAATGACAGAAGTAGAAGCACACGAAGGAACTTGTTAGCTGTGCATTTTGAGTTGAACAAAGAGTGTGAAAGACACATTAAAGGGACAAAAGCAGACAGGTATGAAGAGCCAAGATGTGTAAGGTTTTGAAAGTGAAGCCAAGGAGTTGATCCTGCCAGCGAGGAAGAGCTAGTGGAAGGATCTGAAAAAGAGCTAAAGATAGTCAGTATGGTGGATTAGGGACATAGCTTTATGCTTGTATTTTGGACCGATTGAAGGTCAAGAATGCTGATGTTCAGGAGCCACAGAAGAGAAGATTCTGGTCATGAAAGCAGGAGATAGTGAAGGCATGACAGCACTGTAGTCATTTCAGAGTAACTACAATGATATGATGCCTTTGTATATACAGTTCAGAACTGCATTGGCCTTCTTTGCTGCCATGTTACACTGCAAACTCATATCTCAATTGCTATCCATTATCATTCTGAGGTTTCTCCCTTTCATTAAATATATCTCCTGATATATCAACTTGCATTTTTCCAAGTTTAATTTCCTTTTATTTGCTGCCAGTTAGGGCTGTTGATTAATCGCGGTTACCTCACGCAATTAACTGAAAACAAAGTAAGTTCTTCGGGGTTGAGCCTTTAAAGCAGAGCTGTGGAAAATACGGCCCGCAGGACCCTCCTGCCCGGCCCCTGAACTCCTGGCCCGGGAGGCTGGTCCCCAGCCCTTCCCCTGCTGTCCCCCTCCCCCACAGCCTCAGTGCATCACACCACGCTCTGGGCGGCCGGGCAGCGCAGTTGCAGAGCCACAGCCTGACCCGCTGCTCTGGGAGACATGGCTGTAGCGCCGCCAGCCACCGATACTCCAGGCAGCATGGTAAGAGGACAGGGGGGTTGGATAGAGGGCAGGGGAGTTTGGGGGTGTGGTCAGAGATCGGGGGTGTGGATAGGGGTTGGGGGTGTCAGAGGGTGGGGAAACAGGGGGGTTGGATGGGACAGGGGTCCTGGCGAGGGTAGTCAGCAATGAGAGGGGAGGGTTGGATGGGGCAGCAGGGGGCAGTCAGGGGTGGGGGGGGGTCCAGGACAGGGAGCAGGGGGTAGTGGATGGGGCAGGAGTCCCGGGGGAGCCACCGGGGGGCGACAAGCAGTGGGGTCAGATAGGAGGCAGGGGCCGGGACACACCTGGCTGTTTGGGGAGACACAGCCTCCCCTAACCAGCCCTCCATACAATTTTGGAAACCGGATGTGGGCCCTCAGGCCAAAAAGTTTGCCCGCCCCTGCTTTAAAGCTTAGTTATGGTAACTTTATTCTCAACAGAAGGAGAGCGGTTATGAATACCTTATCTTGAAATCAATGAGGTTGTGTAGACATAACCCAAGAATCTGGACCAACATATAAAGAATTATTACACTGTTACACATGAGCAGATGGCAAAAGTTGTGTATAGTGTTTAATGAATGCACAATGTATATACAAAGGGACAGAAAAGGTTAAGTGAGAGTTATTGAAAACCAAACTACAAGAGATGCCATAGCAGGCCCTACAGCTATACACATTAACACTAGTTAATAGTAGTATAAAAAGGAGTCAGATGAAGGTTATGTGAGCCAACTTACTAACTATGACCAACATGAGCACTGAAATATAAAATGTTATAGTTCTAGATGAAGATGGCAAGATAATTGTGGTGGTACTTGCACCGAGATTTTGGAAAATGAAAGCAAAAATAAATGAGATCAAATGGTAGGTGATATGCTGTGGAAGGTGGGTCAACTGACATGAAGAGCAGAAATCAAACGGTTAAACAATAATGACTGTACTTTAATGTATTGCATTCATTATCACAGTCTTCTTTTAACACCTTATCCACTATTCAAGTAAGTCCACTTTTATAGCAGGTACTCTACGTAGATTTGGAAGCTGTTCATGCGCTCATTTTCATTGAATGAGTTCATTAATAGTTTAAAGATGTTTTTATTCCAAGCATTTGTTGCAAATGAATCAGGCAGCACCCTTTCCAAACAGTAACAGAACAGCAGATAAAACCAAGGAAAATGACTAAAGAAGAGCTTAAACGACATGAAACGGAGTGTTGTGAAAAATGCCACGTCTGAAAGTGATGTTTACAATGAGTGTGTGATATACTAATTTCCTGCTTCACTCTTACACTGCCAGCTAGTTGATCCACACAACTTTAATGGAGTCCTGAGAGCTATTAACACAAAGCACCTATAAAGACAGATCATCCTGACATTACTTTACAAACCTAATTGGGCTGTCTGGTCAATAAAATGTCTCTAGAAAGGATCTTAAATGCAACATAGCCCATTACAAGCCAAAGTGCTTGCTTTAAACAGCAGGTAGTTTTCATAAAATTTAAACTAATGAATTGTATGGTTCATGCTATGTGTAGGACTGAAGGTACCAGAGCTTAAAGCCGGCTTTTTATCCACAGAGTAGGTATATTGTAGGTTAAGCCAGTGGATTTCTCCTCTCAACATTATTTTACCAATCATTTTAATCCTCCATTGTATTATGATGCATTTCAAGGTAAAGATCATTCAGCCACAGCAGTAGAAACAAAAAAACCCAAGAACAATTGTTTATTGGTTTGTGCTACGAGTAGTTTCATATGAACAAAATAAAATATTCTTTTGGAGACAAAGCCGCTTTAAAAAAAATACAAACTTAGGAGCCTACCTCTCACTGAAAGTTAATAGGACTTAGGCTTCTCAGTGCCTAAGCACTTAAATCATTTTGATAATTGGATGCAGGTTCCTAAGCCACTTAGGCACTTTTGAAACTGTTACCCACAGTTTGGGCATAAACAGAATCATAATATGAACTCCAACATACAGCTCTTCAAATTAAAGTAATGATCTTGGACACATTCATAAAATTTGTCCCAAAACCAAACACCAATGATAAATCACAATATAGTAAGTATAGCAAAGACATTATCTACTTTTTTTGTCTCGTTCTTAATTTCCAAATGAATGAATTCTAAAATTTGTATACACACCTAGCAGTATATTTTACACTTTATCCACACGTGGAGTGAGTATAGAACTAGTAGCATAATTTTTATGTTACAAAACACTTTCCAGGGACAGACTTGTCAAGGATATAAAAGTTAGAAAACACTGCACAGGAGTGAGATCTAATTCACTGATGTAGTTAAAACTCAAAAATAATTCAAGCGTAATATAGGCAAATAAAATGTCCCATTAGTCTTTTGATTAGAAAAAGCCAAGAAGAGATTCATACTGGTAGCATCTTCTGACCAAATAGCTTGCTGGAGATGTGCAGGTATCCTCAATATTGTAAATACCGTATACTATCTCAAAGCATTTAGAGACATCCAAAACCCTCATAAAAATAGGGCTTAGAGAAGTGGAAAGTATTTCATAGTATATACTGTTGTCGGGAATTTCACTGAACATTGGTTAGCTGCAAGTTGGTTTAAAAAAAAAATAAGAGGATACACAGCACTGATTTTCTAATTGATAGCAAAGATCATTCATAGTCAACTCGTAAAAGTGGGTGTGTTTGAAAGTAACCACTACCCCATGAGTGACATAAAACCTTAGTGGGTATTTCCTTGTGAAAGATCATGCATTGGCTGTCTGAATGGTGGGTTTAGTCATTTAAAATATTTGCATCTCTCTGCTCTTATGACTTCAGAAGTTTTGAATGGACAGTGTGGCTGTTAAAACCTTTTGAGACATGCACAAACTACGCTTTCATGGTACTTGTGCAACAAATAAGACTGATGAGCAATCCTCTCATGTACATACCGCTTGGAAACATTAACCTGTAGGGTCTCTCTTAAAATAAAAATTATTTTGTACCAGGGTGTATAGCTTCTGCCTTGTATCTGGCAGGGAGTGTATTATTACTCACTCTCTACTGAGGAACTTGCAACAGGCGTCTGTTTTTCACTTCAGGGAAAGTCAACGAGGCCAAGCAGGGGGCTGGGCTGGGCTCATCTGAGACTAATTGTTCCATTAACCCAGGATCCTGCACCCCTTGAAGTCAGTGGGAGTTTTGCCACTGGCAGCAGGCTCAGGCCTGTATGGAGGAAACCTAAGAACTAAAAAAAAAGGGAGAACAGTGATGAAAAACAGTGAACAGTTTTCTGGGGGTTTGGACCTGGAAACCAGCCCAATTGTGAGCCAAGGCAAGACTGATTTTTAAAAAACTCTCTTATTTATTGAAGTTTGGGTGTGAGAAGACTGTTTTTTACTGAGCTGTGTATGTAAGAAAAAGAGCTCTCTGACTGGATTGGTCTTCTTGAGCCAAATTTCTTACTTTCAGCCTTGACTTACGTGGCCATAATATCCCAGTGCCCAGAACAAACCACATTAGCGGTCACTCTCACCTCTCTGCTCTATGACTGAGCCAGAATGGGCTGTGTAAATGTGCAAAGCTGTAGGACAACAACATAAGGGTATTTCAAGTACTGCAGTGTGAATATAAACTAAAGAACCTTGGGCCAAATTCATCCTTGGGTTTAAGTGAATGACGTTATACCGGGGACGAATTGGATCCCTTTAAATTCACCATAAATAAGCAGTTTCTGCAGGTATTTTGAACAGGGTATTGCGATTTGGAAAATACAGGGGGAAAAAAATCCTTACAATGTAAACTGAACACTATGCAAAGACATCTCATTAGTTAGAGAGTATACTCAGCCAGCTCTATGGCAATCAACCCTAGCCACCCAGGTCTTAGAACCTCTCACAAGAACCAATATGAGGAGCAAGAAATTTCCATTTACAAAAACTGTTCCTGAAATAAAAAACACATCCCAGAACTTGTTATCTTGAGCCAGACCCAGGAAAACAATGGAGAAAAACAGGGAAAAGAAAAATGGGAAGGTAGGGGAGAAAAGGAAAGATAGTCAATAAGGGTTATCTATACATAATAATAAGTCTCCCATATGTGTAAGAGGTACATTTCTCCAATATAGCTATTTTGAGAGGTCTGTGTGAAAAAAATCTTCTCGAGTATATGTGAAAACATCTCTCCAAGTACAGTGATCCCTCCACCTCAGCACATATTGAGTTTTCATATATTGACAGAGTTTCACATGGCAAATGTTACTTTAGCATTTTCAGGAAACTCCATGCCCCTACTCACCATAAGGGTTTTAAACACTTATTTCTGAATATGTGATGATACTATATAAATTTTCAAAAGTCTCCTTCTGCAAATTGACTTGTGGAATGGCAATATTAGACCTGTGTTTTCTTTTAATAGGCTGGCTTTGGAGGTGTCTATAATGATTGGAGATCTCTGCAACATTTCTTTTTTCTGTGGGTCCATATTGACTGAAAATCCAATCGATCGTTCAGTAAGCTATTTCCAATAAATAGTTTAGCAAAAAGTTACAGTTTCGTTTCACATGACCAATTTAATTCCTACCAACAGTACAACTAAGTGTACATATAATGTGCATACAAATAAAAAGAAAAAAGTTACTTTCCTACAAGACAGCCCGAAATAAGTCTTCAAGTTCAACCTAAGCCACACGCTGCTTCACACAAACTTTAGAATATGGCTGGGCTAACTTGGAGTGCTTGAGTTCTGACTCTGCAGCTTAATCAAGTTTACAAAATCTGACTTTGCATCACCTGAACAAGAATTCATGCCCTGAAGTGTGAGCGTTCGTCCACGCATCTTGGATCTCAGAACCCATTACCCTGTAATGGAAGTACATCCCCGGTACACCCCTTCTAGCTCCAATATCCATTATCTCATTTGGATTAATCATGATCTCATCTCCTTGTTAACTGAACATTCATTGGTCACTCTGGAATGAGGAGACTCATGTCTTCTTGCTCAACTGTAGACTGAGATCCAGATGCTGAAATGGAAGCTCCAGAGATTGAAACACACACAAACTAGGGCACAAGGTTATTTCATCAGGAATAACAAGGGACCTCTCTTTCTAATATAATCTGTTGATACAAACTTGTATTGAGAAATCAGGCTTAAAGCTATACAATGTCTGCTATACAATAATACAACCAGAAAGTGGGATGTGAAACAATTTAAGTGCATTAATGAATAAGCACGGGATCTGAAAATATTTGACACAAAGTTATGACTCACAATGAAAAGTGGAAAAAGTCACAGAAAATACACTTCAGTATGTGCCATGTGTACTACACTCTAATCAAAAGCAGCAATCTGCATCTGCTTCTAAAAAGACTTGCTTCTGAATACTGAGCTGTTTTAAGAATGTTATAATGCTTCCATTATAATGCTTTGTCATATCAAAGGATCCCAAATCATTTTCAAAATGTTAACACAGAAGTAACTTGAACAATCTGAAGAGCAGCCACTTTTGAGTTGGAACAAAAAGCCACTGCAAAACAATGGAGGAGAGTGTAATTTAAAACTAGCAGAGTAATTTAAATTGGCAGAGTGTAATTAGAACTGTTGGAATTTAGCCAAGGCAAACCCTGGCCGTCATCCTTCCTCTTGCAAAACAGAATCTTCTTGTGATGCGGGAGAGGGGAGATCTGGGTTCAACTCTTCAGTTTTACAGACCACCTGAAAGATGGAATCTTCAACAGTACAATGCCTCCTATCACCATGCTAAGAAATGGGTTCAATATTGACTCAAGAGAAGGGGTGCCACCTACTGAATCATCAAGACCACCTCCCATGGACCCTGGTCTTTAGAAGTCTCCCAGACAACTGCTGACCAGCCTTAGAATTGCCTAGTCTGAGACATCTGACAACGTCACAGCCTGAGGCATTGGGGCTGCAGAAGTAATCACAATTTAGGCACTTAGCAAAATGAATATGAATGGTTTCTCATATTTAATTTTAGATGAATTTCAGAAGCTTAAAATGTCCTATTCAGACTTTTCTTGTATTTTCTCCACCTAGATTAAAACGTTGCATTTTAAATTCTTTCTTTTCATGATATTGCTTTCCTGACAAGTCCACATTGGTTAAGCCCCTAATTAGAGAATAAAAACATGCAGGAAATTATTTTTAATATGGCTTTTATTTGATGGTCTTCATACTAAAGTCCTCTTTGTTAATGAATGGAGAACATTCTCAATAATTATTCATCTCCTATTGAAATTGATAACACCATTTGGAATTATGATAATTCCATATATGTTTCTCTGCAAAGAAGAAAATTAATATTTGATAATGATTTTATACTCCTCACAGATTCCAAATGGATTTATGAATAACCCTAAACTATTGCATATTGTACTGGACATAAACTCCATGCCTTTCTCATGCGTAATTCAAGGGACTAGATTGTTAATTAGGAAGCCAGGTTAGCTGTGAATTTATGTAACTTGTACATGTGTAGTAGTACTTACTATTATAACTACATAAAGAACGGATCACCATATATTTTTCATATCCATGAATACCCAAACTACAGCACTACAAGATGGTGCGCATCTGTGTCTGAAGTTGAAGGAAAGAACTGATTAGGACTAGTATATTAAAGTATTTGATCAACATGTATGCTAGCATGTAAATCATGATATTGTTACATACACACGTGTACACATACTTTCACACACACACATATAAAGGGATGGAGTTAAAGTTATACATACATCCTTGACTTTCATATTTTCTGATTTTTGAGACCTTGTAACTTTAATATTCATTGACATCTCCTTAATTGGGGCTTATTTAACAAAACTTAGTTATGGATTTATCTGTACATACATATTCACACCAAATGCATATGGGGGAACACAGAGGGAAAACAGGGCTAAACATGCAAGAGCTTAGACACCTTGCAGTTCTAATTCCTGTAATGAAGTCATAAATCACAGGACAGAACCTGCATCAGGCAATTTGCCTTTTAAAAGTGCAGTTATTTAAAACACAAAAAGAGAAAACAGGAAAAATATTGAGAAATGTAGCTAGAAGTTTCTGGATTGAGAGGACAGAATTACTACACATAAAATGTTTGGGTTTTTTTTTTTTTAAATGACAAATTACCTGTGGTCCTCTAGACACACACATAATATGAGAAATCTGGTGTAATTGGCAAAAAGCTGTCATTTCAAACCCAAAAGAATGCTAAAATGCCTTTGTTTCACACTAGAGGTCACCCCCGGTAAGAAAATATAATTGTAGCATCTTTTATTTTCCCCCTGTAGCTGTTACAATATTGAAGAGCTGTTCCTTATAGCAAAAAGATTGGATTTTTATGAGGCTGGTGTGCTAAAAAAAATCTTTCCAGTGAAGTAAAAGGAGACTGCATTCAACAGGATTCACTCTTCATCATTTCACAGAAACTGGTATTGGCCACCGATACTGAGAGACAGCATTTGTTAAAGAGACCAACCACCTAATTTTTAAAAATCATTGTGAATAAATCATGGGACAACATTTCTGGTTAATGAATAGGTTATTCTTTTCACAAAACAATGTATTTGTTTTTTCTTAAGTTGTTGATAAAAAGGTCAATACTGACTTATGGCAACATATAGCTGGAATATAATTATATCCATTCATGCACTGAATAATATTTTAACTTGGTTTTAGCTACTTTATTGTATAAAATGAATCAATAGCTTCTTTGAATTTTAGCAAAAAGCTTTCATATGACATTATAAAGACTAAATATGATTTAAGAGGATTTTAAAAATGCAAAAATTCTTTGGTGCTAAGAACAGAGATTTCCAGCTATAGCTATAGTAACACTGGTTGCATGTGTGTTGATGTAAGTTGCTCCTTCCTCTTCAAATTTTAACTTTGCTTATAGTTTCAAAAATAAATCTACAGAATATTTATTAGCTATACAGATATTTACATAAAGAAGAATAAAATAAGACTTTTCATTTTCAGCTCTCGAGCTGCTCTGTGTAAATGCTGTGTACTTCTGGATGAAAGGCAGTAGGATGTTAGTAGCTAAGGCTTAAAATATTTCCTTTATTGTCAAAGTCTACTTCACCCCCCATTACTTTTTCAGCACAGAAACCTTATTCATGATAGAGATACAAGTAATGCTTAGGCCAAAAATCTGACTGTATTGAACAAAATCAAACTGACAGGATCAGGCCACTGGGTTTTGGTTACTATGATTCTAGATGGCTTAAAATGATAAATTTGCCAAGCCACCTTGGACAGTCAGTGAACCATAATATCTACCATTTCTCTGAATACTCCAGACAATTACTCATCTGGCTTGCCTGGATTTTTCCAGCTTCATTTGGATAGCACATTCTTTGTCCAAAATGATTGGTGTGTGTCCAAACTGAAATGTTGTCTTATGAGATGGTTCATCACATGATCATGTGGCTTTTTGGCTGCTGTCTGGGAAATAAAGCAAGATGCCTGCAACAACTCTTGGGGCATGGGAAGGAAGAAATGAACCAATAAAGAATATATTAGAAAGCACTGTACGGCACATACAGCTTTATATTCTACTTGCCCAGGCACTCTTATAGGCTTTGTACAGTGATGTGCACCCTGGAGATGTTTAACTTGCATTGGCTTGATTAAGTAAGTTGGAATAAAAGAATTAGTTTTCTTCTGCTCTTTTAAAGGCAGGCAGGATTGTACAGCAAATCTGGGAGATCTGTCAGCTCTACTCAAGGAATTTGTTCTTTGTACTGTTTGTGAGAAAGTGTTACATAAATGTAAGATCATTATCATGGTAAAAACACTGACATTTTTGCTTCAGCTTGTGGGAGTTTGAAAAAAAAAATGTGTTCAGTGAGCCAGCTTGTTTATGCAGAAAAGTTATGAAGTTCACACAACTCGGGAAACTTAATTAAAGTCATGGATTGCAAGATCCTGTTCCAGTGCAGATTAAAGAAATTGAGTAGGTTATATAAATAGAGTGAGAAAAATTTTGCTTGTGTTAATTGTGTTATTCTATCTCTAAACTTGACTAAAGTACCCATAGCTGCAGGAAATATGAGTCCTCTTGACTGCCTTCCTAACTGGGTGTCCTGCAAACTAGCAAATGGAAAGTTTTTTAAAAAAATATCTTGTTAAGTGCTTTGTAGAAAAAGCTAGCCTAAGCTGAATTCTGAATTCTCTTTGGATGGGAGGTCAGTTTGTATCCATGCACAAATGGTTTTCAGACCCTGATGGAAACATGATTGATAGGAGTATTATCTACATCAGCATAACCCAAAATATGGGGCAGGCGGTATTAAGGGCTAGCTGGGGAAGCAGCGAAGATGGGTCCCTCCACATGGGTTTGGGTTAGTGGCTTAAGTTGGTGGGAGCATTAATTTCATTTTCATGAAGGGGAGGCACAGCAGCCAAAGGTTTGTGAATCACTGCCCTAGAGCAATTCTGCCTCCATAACCAAGACATTCTATGCCAGTATTTATACCACTATACCCAGGTACAGCCCAAACCTTATTGCTACCGTTCACTAATTTCCTGCTAGTCAGGTCTCTGATGAGGTCAGCCTCTTGGAGGTGCACACGCCCTTGGGGTACAGATGCAAAATCAGCTCCAGGAAGTGTCAACAAGCCAATATCCCAGAAAACAGCACCACTGCATCAGTCCATGTCAGACAAACCCTGACAAGAGAACCCTAATACAATTTTCAAACCACATCATCTAGATTGTTTACAAAAATGCAGCAGTAATTTTAGAAGTTCAGTTTAGTTGTACAACCAAAAGTTTGGATACTGATCAACACATCCAAACATTTCCAATCAAGAAAGCAAAATGAAAATCTCACAAACAAGAAGTGTCCTTGAGAGATTTCCTGGAGCTGGCCATGTTGAAAATAGCATGAGAATAACCTTTCACAGACTAGGCCTGGTTATTTAAGAAATATTTGCAGAAGCATGGGAACATGAAAAAAAAAGTTATCCATACGTTTTTAAGTATCAATAAAAGTTCTACTTGAGTGTGCAGTGAAGATTTTAGTCAGTTGTTATTTTATACAAATCAATTCACCTCTTCCTAACCAAAATCATTTTAATGCTCTGTGTACAATAGATTTTTTTAAACCAAGTTTTAAGCAGTTAATAACATGGCTGGCTCGAACCATGATTTGTAATCACGCACACAGCGTGTTAGTACATGGTTAGTAAGCATGACAGCTAACCACATATCACTTTTGTTAGTGGCTTAAGTTGGCAAGTGGTTATATTCCTGTAACAAGCTGTTAATACTGTTATTTTGCTGTGTACATGGGATACCGTACTGCTGCCTGTGTAAATATTTTCGCTGGTTCTTCTCCCTCACAGCTATTTGTGAAGTAGGACATCCCAGGGTGCATTGCTGCACACACTGCTGGTTCCACTCTGTGTATGTGTGCTCTTGGCACACCGTCACCTGCCAAGGGAGCATGAAATGGCTTCTCAGAGAACATCAAGACACATACACACAGCACGGTAAGAATGCATGTTCAACAATTCACACTGTGGGTGTGTTGTGAAGCTCTTTGATTACAACTTAACACAGCCGAGTTGCATCCATTTCAGGTAAGTGTGTCATGCCTGGTTAAAAAAGCACAGCTCTACTTATGACAAAGCCTAAACGTGTTGCTTGTTCCATGACTGGATCATAACATGTAGCCCCCATATCTATGACATATATGATATCTCACGTACTGTTCTTAACAGCAGCACAGTGCTTCTCTAAGCTTACCCTGATATTCCCAACTTTGCAGAGCCAGCAGGAGCTACTTTCTCTAGCATCATGACCACTAATTTTCTCTTTTGCAGATCCTTCTCTTTCCACTATCTTTACTGTACTTTCTTCCAGGTTAGTGACCTCTGACAATGGTCAGTGGAAATGGCAATTACACCGAAGAGGATTTAAGAAGGGGGGGAGGAACCAACAAGGGCAAGGGGAGAGGGGTCAGTGAACCTGCAATGGAAAGATTGGGGGGGCTCTGCCACCATGTAAACTTGGGCATGCTTCAGAAGTGGAGGGGCAGAGGCAAGAGTAGGGACATGGAGGAGCTGGAACAGGCTCAGAAGTAGGTAGAAACCTCTAGGACCTAGAGCTGGGTGCTCCCGCTGCAGTACCTCTCCTTACTCCCACTCCTATTCTCCACTCCCCACATTTGCAAGGGGGTTCTATTCCCCCGGATTTAAATATTCATACTACTATTCTTATACACATTAGACTGTAAAGAAAAAGAAGAGGTCCTGATTCTGGTCTCTCAGTAACTTTACACTGATGTAGCTCCACTGGACTGAATCTGAGCAGAGAGGGAAAGGGGAAGGGGAAAGGTGGCTCAAACTGAAATAAGCCACTCCTGAGGAGAAATAAGAGTACCTACATGCAAGCTTGTACAGGTTTAACTAAACTGGTTTAGACACACGCCTTTAGTAACAATGGTACAGGTACATGCCTCAAGTTGCACTGACCTGACTAATATGTTTTAGAAGAAACCAATTTTGTTAAAAATCAGTGCAACCCCTATCTTGTGTCTATTCCTTACCAACCTAACTAACTGGATATAAGAAAAGGAGTACTTGTGGCACCTTAGAGACTAACCAATTTATTTGAGCATAAGCTTTCGTGAGCTACAGCTCACTTCATCGGATGCATACCGTGGAAACTGCAGCAGACTTTATATATACACAGAGAATATGAAACAATACCTCCTCCCACCCCACTGTCCTGCTGGTAATAGCTTATCTAAAGTGATCATCAGGAAATGGCCCACCTGATGATCACTTTAGATAAGCTATTACCAGCAGGACAGTGGGGTGGGAGGAGGTATTGTTTCATATTCTCTGTGTATATATAAAGTCTGCTGCAGTTTCCACGGTATGCATCCGATGAAGTGAGCTGTAGCTCACGAAAGCTTATGCTCAAATAAATTGGTTAGTCTCTAAGGTGCCACAAGTACTCCTTTTCTTTTTGTGAATACAGACTAACACGGCTGTTACTCTGATAACTGGATATAAGGTACTCTGAAAATGATTGAAGAGTATTCCCACAGGGATGGTGGGGGAAGACAACATGTGCGACTGATTTAACTAAATCAAATTTCTAAACTGATTTAGTTAAATTAGCACAATGAATGTTTAGAGAAGGCCTTATTTACACCACTGCGGTGGTCCTGTAGGGCCACGCACTGCAGCCAGTAGTTGGAAAAGTGGCTGGGGACCTGGCTTACTAACGTGAGAGTAGAATCATGCCCTACATGTGGAAAATTGCAGTGAAAATCTATACTATGTCATGATATAGTGAAATTTAAGTCTTGTGCAGTCTGCCCAACACCACTATTACAGCTGGTCAGAAAAGCTTTGATGGAACCATATTCTGTCAGACTATGAAGTTCCATCCAAACTGAAATGCTTCATGAAGTTGTGTTGATATCGTCAAAAATTTGTTTCAGTAGAAAACCCCAAACTTATTCCAACAACATCAAAAGGCCCTGTTTCAACAACTCAAAATGAAACATTTCAATTTTTTGTTTTGAAATGACTTTTCATTTAGAATTTCTTTATTTTGTATTGTAATCCCCGAAAAGGTCAAAACTGAAATGAAACATTTTGATCAATCCAAATTACTACTATTTATTTACTGAATTATTTTAAATTTTCCTCCAGTTTTGAAATTTTCAGCTTTTGATTGGACTCTGAATTAAACCAGATTTAGAAATCTCAAAATCAGAATTTCCACCCCACACAGAGCTCTAATGACTATGCAATACAGGTAGAATTAGGGTATCATGTTGTCTGGTAAGAGAGTTTCAGACACTAAAGATCCCCGCCCCAGACATACTTGATACATACACCTAATTTCCTAAATATCGGATATAATGAATGTACAGTACAAACATATGAGCTGCATGTAAATTTATGATACTATCTTCTGACTTTTTGTAATCATTACAGAAAGTTGCAATTGATGTATGGAATGCATAACAACCAGCTGTGTGTGCAAAATAGAGAGACAGGTGGATAAGGCTTGTGGCTTGGCATGATAGAAGTGGGAAAGACAAGGAAGTGACATGAGAGATGAGTGAAAGAGCCCGATTCTTCATTGATCTGCAGCTTGCAGTGTTGTTTACCCTAATGCAAAGCAGAACCAGAACAAATTCCTTCCTTATGAAAAGTACCTTGGGATCTTTAATATACTCATGGAGCAGAAGGACCTCAGTTTTTAAAGGCTTCGTCTGGAAGACTTACAGTAAACTCCATGGTATTAAATTTATCTATCTTGGAGGGAAGATTGGCAGAATTCACCCATTCAGTCTGCACACACCAGACAGTGCTGGATCTAGGGGCAGGTGAACTAGAAGATGTATGCCTCTCAAATTTCTCCAATCCCACATTAACTCAGAGGATCAGGAGTCGTTAAACACCCTGCTGCCCCTAATATTTGGCTGCCCTAGATAACCATCTGTTCTGTCTGTATGTTAGAGTGTGAACAGGCAAGAAATAATCAACACAGAAGCATCCTTGATTCAAGTTGATTAGCATTGTATTCTAAATGTGGGTAATGGCCAGCTTATTGAATTTTACTCATCAACAATTGCCAGTCCTTGTGTCTGCAACTTCTAGTCCCAATAGGCTCATGAGGATGCCCGGTGAATCAACACCACTCCCAAATCTCACAAGAGCTTTATCATATCACACCACTCACACAGGTGGCTCCATA
This sequence comes from Lepidochelys kempii, assembly GCF_965140285.1. Taxonomy (NCBI): domain Eukaryota; kingdom Metazoa; phylum Chordata; order Testudines; family Cheloniidae; genus Lepidochelys; species Lepidochelys kempii. Next base: position 93,632,468 of record NC_136384.1, on the reverse strand, counting down.
CTCCAAAAGCAGCTATTATATATATGTCTGAATTTCATACAATGTTAGTCTCACTTTCAAACTCAATGTAGATTAAAAAAACACAATAGTACTGAGTGCGGGCTGCTTGACAAAATTACTTAAATATAACCATTCATTTTCTGTGGAAAGGGGAAGTAATGGCTATTTCTTAGCAAAAGATCTCATCTGACTATTAGAGCAGCAGCATGAAATCCATAGCAGAGATCTCCCCACTTGATATCTAAACTTTTCTGTCTGACATTAGATTCACTGGTCTACCAGGCAACTTTTAGGAGTAGTTCTGAAAAACATCCAGTGGAGCAACATTTTATTCTGGGACAGGTAATTGTATTCTAGTGAGAAACTATGAGATGCATATAGTAAGGAAAAGCAGGAAGTAAAGAGCATTTCCCTGCAGTTCTTGCAAGGGCCAGATGGAAATGCCAGGGACTCCCTACGCCTCCAGTGACTCAAGGTATCTCAACTTGTATGGAGAGGAGAGTAAATTCTATGATATTTGACAATAGTTCTGCCCTGCCGTAGGAGCTGACAACTACATGGAGGTTAGTAAACTGCATCCTACCTCAGGGCGGGGTAATGGGCATGCAGAGACAGAAAATACATCAGCTGGTGCTGGGAGCCATGCAGCCAATGAAAACATTGCATGTTTGCTGATGCAAGCGAAAGTTCTTCCTTGGAAATGCAACTCAATTGCATGTTCTGTGATGTAAAACCTGTAGCAGCATAGCTTCTGCCATAGCTGCTTTGCATCTGAAATATTTGAAGGGAGTTCGAAGTTTCAGGTCCCAACCACCTTAGAGATCACCTCTCTCCTTATGAAAAAACCACAACAGTTGCAATCAGCTGTGGTGCATGAGCTGAGAACTCCCTGGTTTAACCAGAAGAGAACTGGGAACATGGTGTTTTCAAGTGAAGCCTCTAGAGCTCTCAGCTTTGGAATTTACTCCCCAGCTTTTTCTGGGGATGCCTGGATTTGCTGATCTTGAAACCTTGCAGCATGACCTAATCTGTTTGCTCAGGTGTTTCCTAAGGAGGTGAATAGGATCTCATTTATGGAGAACAAAGACATTTCCATAGATGTGGAGTGGGAGTGGACAGACGGGGAGGAATTTTATTGGGAATGTGTTGGGAAGTTTTACAGATTTCAATCTATTGGACTTGTGTTTGTGTTTTATAAATCTGTGTGACATTCTGAATAGGTACCCAAGAAATCCCCAAAAAACAATAGTAATCAAAGAGTTTGATATTAAAAATCAAGGGCAGCGCGACCTCCATTGGCTCATTGTAAAAAAATGGGACAACAAGGAAAAATGACCCTTGACTGACTTTGTTACTCCTCCACAATACACTCTGCACCATTCACTTCCCAGCAGTAACACTGCCATGTTGATGTAGTCAAGGTGGCAGGCACCATCAACTTGCATTCACCTATACTTTACATTTTGGGGACTGTGCTCTGTGAGGCACCCACGGTGGTGGTGTCTGGCTTCCTCCTGCCTGCGTTAGTGAATTATTTCCAATCTACATCTTCTGCCTTTACATATCTTGGTGAAATTTGAAATAGCATCTGTTTGATCAATCTAGAAATCCTCACTAAGTCAAAGGAAGCCACACTATTAATAAAATATAGTAAAGGTATGGTAATGACATCCAACATGAAAAGTTAATGCAAAGTCAAGCACTCAAAAGTTAGGAAGTGCTATAATTAAGGGTGCCTGTGCAACCTTAATTTGGCTCCCTTACACATATGCATTAGGACAGACTTTAAATTACATGACCACATGACATATTTTTCCCCCCACACAGCTGCTGTCTCATTCAGTGCACAGGATGGATATTGATCTGAGATGAATCAGGCTTTTGTAGTAAATGAGGCTATTGTCCATGGGACCTTGTCTCTTTGTTGCAGAAGTTGGATGCCTGGAAAAGTTATAGGCAACTGAAAACTTCCTTTATAAATGGGACGTGTCAGGCAACCTTAACTGTAGCTGGCACTACCAGCTGCTCCTATTATGCTATGTGATGCAAACATATTACTTTCACCAATGGCATGATTCACAGACCATTGATGTCAAAATGGAATTTTTCCATTGTTATTAGAAGACTTTGGATCAGTCCCTAAATGCAGACAGAAAAACATTTTAGTGAGAGATGGTCCTGAGTTGCAAGACTGAGTCAGAATTCAAACTACTTTAAGATTTGGGGTGTTCTGACCCGGGGAGTAGGTTTGGGCCCATCTCTAATTTTCATTGAAAGTTTAGCTATGAAATGTATTCTAATACAAATTGTTGCAATTAAATCATTTCTCTTTCTCACTTGTCTTGCACTTCATCTGAAATAACATTTTGAAACAGAATTCCTTGTACTATTAGCCTGTTTGGAGCGAGATAGAAAAGTGAAACATTGCAAAGGTATTCAATGCCACCAAGGTAAGTTTGGTAGAAATTCTTAGACATAAATGACAATGTTAAGGGTCAGACTATGCTGAGTTTAAAATGGATTAACTGGGTTCTGTTAAAAACAAGTGTTCCATTTATTCCCTTTTTTGTCTTCATTCCCTCAACATCTCCCACCCGTTTTTAATCCTAGTGTTCATCCCTGAAATAGGTCTTCATGTTTAGGAACTGAAATGCATTTATTCACTCTTCCCCTATGATCCACATCTATGATCATTTCCCAGAACCCTTCCTCTGGCTAGGAATATATGCAAGCTCTTGGTTCTGCAGCTGTAGCCAATGGCATGCTTTAAAACTATCAACAACGGGCAGAGCCTACATACAAGAGTGATTATGACCTTCCTAGCTAGAATCCACCTCCTTAACATCCACACTCTCCTACCAATCCAGTAAGCAGAAGTCCAATCCACATTCAGACACAAGTCTCCCACTTAATTAGCATTAGTAAACGTTGCCATGGGGCAAAATGGCCAAGCATTTTTGCATTTTGACTTTTTTTTTAATACAGTAACTAATATACAACCACTATTTTGCAAGGCTTCATGTAGTTATTTAATTTATCTGTGAGTCTGTATAGATAGTGTATTTGTTTCCCCAATACAAAGACCAATGGGAAATAGAAAAAGTATAAGCTCAAGAACTTTAGGAGCCAAATAGACCATCATCCTTCACTTTAACTCGCTTACAGTGAGCTATTTCTGCCTTAAGTTTCAAAATCCAGCTAATAGCAGTGCCCAGATACTTGACCCTTTAAAAAATAATAATAAATAATAATAATCAAGATTCCATACTGAACTGATCTTCACTGCATACTTTGTTTATTTTATGTCTCTTCAATCTTCCTTCCAGTTCCCTCCTTTGGAAGAATAGTGGTGCCCAGAATGTACTTTCTAATTTGATAGGAAGACTAAAGAGAGAAAACAAATAACAAGACTCATTGAAAGTCAACAAAACTTAGGCTCCTAAATCTCTTTGGCCATGTCTACACTTACCGGGGATCAACCGTGCTGCAATTGATGCAGTGGGGGTTGATTTAGTGGGTCTGGTGAAGACCCACCAAAATTGATCACAGAGTGCTCTCCAGTTGACTCCAGTCCTCCTCCAGAATGAGGGTAGTAAGGTAAGTCGACGGGAGAGCGTAATTTAGGAGTACTGGAGTAACGTAACTTTGACTGACTTACCCTGGTAGTGCAGACAAGGACTTAGACTCAGAAGATTTTACTCAATGTTTGAAAAGCACTTTGAACATGAAAAATGCTATACAGGTATATATTGGTGTGTTCCATAGTGTTCGCGTGCATTGTTAAACAGCTCCTGCATTCTACCCACAAACTGGCTGCACTTCCATGACATGACTGCTGAATATGTTAAGTGCTACATTGTGGCTGATCCCTGTGTGGAAGTGCATGCCAGAAGGAAAGCATATGGAGCCTCCCAGTTGAGTAGCCTGTGTAGAGGTCAGCCACCAACACTTTCTGGTCTCTCTCTGGCTAGCACCTACCCACGTCCCTTCAAGGGTAGGGAGGAGGTGGACCCCTGAGAACTACATAAAGAGACATTTACCTATTATTGCAATGCTCTGGGGATTCAATGGAGACTTTTATGGTGTCTTTTTCCTACCTGCTCTCAAATAAAGCACACAGGGCAGGGAGGGACGAGACTCTATATACAAATAGAGTCCAAGCTAATTCCCCTTTCTTGAGGCCAGGTTTTGTTAATTAAAGATATATAACAACAAAGTTCAGTTCAGATCTTTTCATCAGACTTGTCTGCACTTAGGGTTCCTTTCTTCAGACATCTAAGCCCACAGTCAAATCCTCTCTCTGGAGATCTACTCCTCCTTCTTCCCTTATATCAGGAAGGTAATAAGCCATTTGCATTAGTGGGTCAGCAGTGCCCATTAACATTCTTTGGCAGGATCAGTGCCTGTGTACTGGCGAACACAATTGGACTGTTCTGTATCCATGACAGCAAATCAAGACCAGGTGGAAGCAATACGTATATAGATCAGATAAATTTACGAAGAGTTCTATATTAATATCACCAACCCCAAATGTTCAAAAACCATGAATCAGGCCACCAAAAAGTAAGAGTTTGGCTTTAAAAAAAATCTCATGATTTTTTAGAAGATAATAAATGTTGCTTTTTTTTCGGCCTTCTGGTTTTTGAGCTTTTATGGTGCACTCATGTCACATTTTCAATCTTTTCTTGGAAGCACAAATGCTCAAAGCTTACTTTCTTTTTTAAAATCCCTTGCCTAAGGAGCTGGGACTTTCAGTAAAACATCAACTACCGCAAGATTTGTGATAAAATTACAAGAGATGGCAACAATCCAATGCCACTAGAAAGAGCAGCAAATGCTCTTATCACCTCCCCCAATGGATTTATGTTAAGATCTAATGCTTATGTTTTTCCTTCAAGATATTCAGATATGGGAGGGTTGTTTACTTTGGTACAGAGCTAGGGTCATTCTGCAACTCAGAAGATGAAGACTTACAGACAGAGGCATGTAGTATTTTTTTTCCAGAGGCATTTCTGGACACTGCTGCTATCTGGGCATCCATGAGCAGTGAAGTGTCTAAAACAGAGGTGGGCAAACTACGGCCCGCGGGACCGTTCTACTCAGCCCCTGAGCTCCTGGCCCTGGAGGCTAGCCCCTGGCCCCTCCCCTGCTCTCCCTCCTCCCCCACCGCCATACCACCAAGCGGTGCAATGCTCTAGGCAGTGAGGCTGCAGAGCCCGGCCTGACCCAGTGCTCTGTGCTTTGTGGCATGGCTGCCAGCCACCGGTGCTCCAGACAGCATGGTCAGGGATGTGGATGGGGTGGGGGCGGTCAGAGGGTGGGGAACAGGAGGGTTGAATGGGGGCAGCAGTCCCGGGGGGGGGGGGGGGCAGTCAGGAAGGAGAGGAGGGGTTGGATGGGGCGACAGGGGGCAGTCAGGGGACAGGGAGAGGGGGGGTGGATGGGGCAGGGGTCCTCGGTGGGGGGCAGTCAGGAAGGAGGGGGGTTGAATGGAGTGGTGGTGGGCAATTAGGGGTCAGGGGCCTGGGGGGCGGTTAGGGAGAAGGGGGGGTTGGATGAGGCGGCGGGGGGAAGTTAGGGGTCCGGGGGCAGTCAGGGGACCAAGAGCATGGGGAATGGATGGGGGAGGGGTCCCCGGGGGGCCATCAGGGAACAGGGGGGGTTGGATGGGGCAGGAGTCCCAGGGGGGGGTCAGATAGGGGGCAGGAGCCGGGCCATGCCTGGCTGTTCGGGGAGGCACAGCCTCCATACAATTTCAGAAACCCAATGCGGCCCTCAGGCCAAAAAGTTTGACCACCCCTGGTCTAAGAGTACCTCCAAGACTGTGCATAACCTGGACAACTGGATACTTTAGATGGAGAGTCCACAGTTCCTGCCAGAGTCTCAGTGTGTTTTTGTGGCACCTTAGAGACTAACAAATTTATTTGAGCATAAGCTTTCGTGAGCTACATCTCACTTTGTAGCTCACAAAAGCTTATGCTCAAATAAATTGGTTAGTCTCTAAGGTGCCACTAGTACTCCTTTTCTTTTTGCGGATACAGACTAACACGGTTGCTACTCTGAAACCTGTCAATGTGTTTTATTATCCCATCTACCATCATCTCCTCCATCTTTCCTGAACTAAGCATGAGACAACTGTTTTTCATCTGTGTCCCTATTTCCCTCAGACACAGAGAGCAGGGTGACAGCACTATTCATGCTTAGTAAGACAGACACACCTATTGGGTGTGGGTGTCATCCAGGTCTGGTTGCGCGAAGCATCACATCTCTCCCACAGCAGTCTTATATATATTGAAAAAGAAGGGACAAAACTGAGACCTGTGGGGCTCCGTAACAAGGAAAAAACCTATCACTGCCCTCCCCAAACTACCTGAGAGGTAAAAAGAAAATTGCCTTAATCATTCCAGCAGCAGCTGTCCACGATCAACAATATGTCAGGCTGCTGAGAACTCTTACAATATTAACATGGGCTTTTTGACCTCTCTCCATAAGACCTCCTTTTAAAGTGTTCTGGGAGGTGAGGCGTAGCTGAGATTGGCCTAGCACTGCCACTTCAGCCTTTCAGATTGTGGTTCTCTTCCTGGGTTTTTAGGCCTTTCCATGCATCAGTGCCAACACAATTCAATGGGACAGGGCCTCTCAGACTATTCCTTTGAGTTAGAACTCAGACTCGACTTCGACTCGGATCAACTTCACGTTTTCTCAGATTTCAAGCCCTCTCATTTTGCAGCAATTACCCCTGAAGCAACAAGTAACTCCAAACTATGTACAATTAAAAAAAAATATTCACCACCAGGGAGAATTAAAAATAAATAAATGAGCCACAGAGCAATTGCAGACAAGGTAGCAAAATTATTTGCATCAAATGATGGTTTCTTGAACCTGGACTGTGCTATGTGTGCTTTGGGGTTGTTTTACCCACCCTCCCTCCTTCCCCACCATTTAAAATATAATTATACTTAGACTGGGATTTTCAAGGGAATTAGGCACCCAACTTCATTGCATTTCTATGGAATTTAGGCTCCTAATTGCCTTATTCTCTTTTGAAAATCCCAATCAATCTATTTTGATACAGTTGGAGGACATATTTACCTCCTGACACAATTCCAGTTAGGCCTGTGCTAATATCCAATGACTATTGTGCACCTTCAAGGTCATACTGGTATACAGTAGATCAAAGGAGAAACATTACAAAGTACTGTAACATCTACTAGATAAGGGTGAAAAGGTTTGACAAAATGTAGCCTGAGGACCCCACAATTTTACATTTGAGTATGAAATTTACTAGGGCTCTCGATTAATCGCAGTTAACTCGAAGAAATTAATTGCAATTAATCGCACTGTTAAACAACAGAATACCAATTGAAATGTATTAAATATTTTGGATGTTTTTCTACATTTTCAAATATATTGATTTCAATTACAACACAGACTACAAAGTGTGCAGTGCTCACTTTATATTTTTTATTACAATAATGCACTGTACAAAAGATATATAGTATTTTTTCAATTCACCTCCTACAAGTACTGTAGTGCAATCTCTTTATTGTGAAATCTACAAATGCAGATTTTTTTTAACGTAACGGCAGTCAAAAAACAAAACAATGCAAAACTTTAGAGCCTACAAGTCCACTCAGTCGTATTTCTTGTTCAGCCAATTGCTAAGACAAACATATTTGTTTACATTTACGGAACATAATGCTGCCCACTTCTTATTTACAATGTCACCTGAAAGTGAGAACAGGCATTTGCATGGCACTTTTGTAGCCGGCATTGCAAGGTATTTACGTGCCAGATATGCTAAACGTTCGCGTGCCCCTTCATGCTTCGGCCACCATTCCAAAGGACATGATTCCATGTTGATGATGCTCGTTAAAAACAAAAGTGTTAATTAAATTTGTGACTGAACTCCTTGGGGGGGGATTTTTTGTCTCCTGCTCTGTTTTAGCTGCGTTCTGCCATATATTTTCTGTTATGGCAATTTTGGATGATGACCCAGAACATATTGTTCGTTTCAAGAACACTTTCAGTGTTTGACAAAATGCTAAGAAGGTACCAATGTGAAATTTCTAAAGATAGCTACAGCACTTGACCCAAGGTTTAAGAATCTGAAGTGCCTTCCAAAATCTGAGAGGGACAAGGTGTGGAGCATGGTTTCAGAAGTCTTAAAAGAGAAACACTCCGATACGGAAACTACAGAACTGAACCACCAAAAAAGAAAATAAACCTTCTGCTGGTAGCATCTAACTCAGATAATGAAAATGATCATGCATCGGTCCACACTGCTTTGGATCATTATCGAGCAGAACCAGTCATCGGCATGGACGCATGTCCCCTGGAATGGTGGTTGAAGCATGAAGGGACATATGAATCTTTACCACATCTGGCACATAAATATCTTGCGACTCCGGCTACAACAGTACCATGCAGACACCTGTTGTCACTTTCAGATGACACTGTAAACAAGAAGGGGACAGCATTATCTCCTGCAAATGTAAACACACTTGTTTGTCTGAGTGATTGGCTGAACAAGAACTGAGTGGACTTGTAGGCTCTACAATTTTACAATGTTTTATTTTTGAGTGCAGTTTTGTTTTTTTCTAACAATTCTCAATTTGTAAGTTCAACTTTCATGATACAGAGACTGCGCTACAGTACTTGTATTCGGTGAATTGAAAAATACTATTTCTTTTGTTTTTTACAGTGCAAATATTTGTAATAAAAATAATAATATGAAGTGAGCGCTGTACATTTTGCATTCTGTGTGGTAATTGAAATCAATATATTTTAAAATATAGGAAACATTGAAAAATATTTAAATAAATGATATTCTATTATTCTTTAACAGTGTGATTAATCACGCAATTAATTTTTTTAATTGCTTGACAGCCCTAAAATTTACATTTTATCTATGAAACATTTTGCAATTGGAAAGGAGGAAATAAATGTGCTATAAAACTTAAACCTCTGAATATTTATGGAATTTCCCCCCAACTGAAAAGTGTATCTCCACTATTAGCCAACTATAACCGTTTGAACAATTTAACGTTTCTCTGGTACAGACACTCAGGTAAACAAAGTGTCTCGCAGCCCACCAGGGGCTTACCCTGAACAAGGCGCGAACCAAGTTTGGGAACCCGTGTTCTAGATCAAAAAGTTTGCTCTCTTGGCTAACAGACTCCCTTGCCATTGTTATACAGAATGCTTTCTTGGAGAAATTCATATAGCTCCTTTATCAATAATCATCTGCATACCACATAGGGGATTTCCCATAAAATGGGTGAAATTCATGCTTATGCAAAAGGCCAGCAACAGTCCTATGTCCCACTTAAGTCCTATTTAAAGGCCTTGAAAAGGTTTAATTTTAGCCAAAGACAAATTTGTTTAAACAAGCACAGTGGGTTTCTCAGTTACCCTTTTCTGAGAGAAATTGGGTTCACATTCTGTGACAAATCACACAAATAATTAACCCAACCATCTCATTTTATCATAGCCTAATTCCTGGTTGATATGTGTTAGTCACAGAGTTTGGCCCATCTTGGCTTCGTGGTCAAATGTTGGGTTGGGTCAGGACTGTAAACAAGGGGGGGGGGGGGAAGGATTATTGCAGAGGATTAAGATAAATTGACAGAAGTTTTAGGGGAAGTTTGCATAATATATGCCCAGCTCTAGTCACAGGCCTAGTCCTCTTCCTTTTTTAAATACCAAAATTTCCTCCTCAGAAATGAAAACCGTCTTACAAAGCCAACAGTTTTTCTTTCCCCTGAAGCCTTCATGTGTAAGTGGAGTGTATCTAGTGTGTCTTCTCCAGTGCATCATTTATTATAGCGCTCAGCACATATTGGGACTCTGCTTTCAAAAGGCAGCTGCATTCAAGGACCATGTTTCATTTCTTGATGCCATTAATTGGGTTTTGAGTCAGAGCCCTAATGAAGACAAGTTATCGTATCTCAGTGCAACTATTCTGGCGGAGACACACAACCCACTGAGGGAGGGAATTCGGGCAGCCTTGCATTGTTTTAATCAGGTACACAAGGTCAGCAGATAAATGGTCAAAACCATAGGATGCTTCTGTGGGACTGTTACATTGATTTTTGCTGTCTCAAATGGACATTAGATGTCCCTGAAGCTTTAATACTGAGGAGCCTATTAATTAAAGGACTGAAAAGAAGAGGCAAGAAGACCGGAGCAGATAAACAAATATCAGTAAGCTAAACAGTGTTTTAAAAGATTGTAATCGCTTGCAATATCAACTGGTATGTGCTCTATTTTAAGTTACGGAAAGTAATTGAAAGCATTTCCATAATCTCTACTAATGATGGGTGAACCTCACATGGTCTGGACGTTTGGTTCAGAGAAATAATAGATAAAATTTGAATAAGTATTTGATCTGAATTATCCAGATCTCTTGGGTCTGAAAAATTCAGATGAAATCTTCCAAGAATAGGTTTGCTCATGAGATTTCTAATACTTCCACAGCTTTTAATCAGGCTAATGTTGAGAGAATAGTCTCTGTCATTGTATTAAACAACACTTCCTTTGCTTCGCCTCCTCACCACAGCCAAGAAATGCAAAGGTACTTGGAAATTAAAACAAAGAAGAGTTATGTGAAATTTTTGGAACTTAATCTTTTCTCAAGTTTGGATTCATGTCAAGAAAAGGAAAACGAAGAAGTGGCCTGAAGGACCTTATTGAAGGGAATAATAAATAACCATCATAACACACAACATAATACTGTATGCTTCTATAACGCCTTCCACCTGGAGATCTCAAAGCACTTTGTTAACCCTAATATTTTTCTATTAACACCACTTTAAGACAGGTAATAATGATTGTTGGGGATATTTTGCATTACTTTGACTTTGTTTGGATGGAAAGAGATGCTCAGATACAACACAAAGATGGATGGATGGATACAAAGAATATACACAAAGTCCTGTTTTCCTGAATATAGTGGGAATCACACAGGAGGTAGTTTCCTGGATCACAATTCCAAGCCTCTTTCTAGCCAGCACTCTGCCCAGAGATCTCTCTCTCTCTCTCTGTTTTCTCTCTAGCGCTTCTCTTGTTGCCTGCTGCTCTCTGCATGCTTTCCTGCTGGCTGCTTAGAGTAAGAGCATGGCTTAGCTCTTACTCCAGTCTTGCCATATTGTTTGAGATTTGGGTGATTGCTTCTATTGTTTCATCTGTCACAAATAAAGGGACACTTAACTGCTCCCTCATTTAGCCTGAATGGAAGGTCGCTATCACACCTACCAGCTTCAGTGAGATTTGTGACTCCCCATACATCAGACATATTCCCTGAGAGCTGCTTAATCTCCAGCACAATACACACAGTGAAACATCTAGAAAAAGCAGCCCTAGTTACTCAGACTTCTATTATAAGAGAGAGATAGACCCAAAAGCATCCACCCACATAATGCATCTAATTATTTCCAACTTTATTAGAGTATCACTTCTGTTAAGCAACCTTTTTTCGGAAGTCCCTTGAATAAGACAAGTTTCACTTAGTAAGTTTAGACCACATAGTGCTAAAATGCCTGAATGTGGTCTATCCTACAGCTTTCACCATTGTTACCACATTGAAGAGTTAGGGTTAAACACCTTGCTAGTGTAGTCAAGACCTGACTGAACTCATGTAACTCTGAATCAGGTCTGGTATAAACATTCTCTAATATTCATTTACAAATTCTTATTTCCATGAACAGCCTTAGACTAAAATGTTCAGGCAAGCACTGGCTTTATTTTTGTGTAATGGTTCACATCAGTAATGTGGTTGACACAACGGTACAGTAGAAGCTCAGAGTTAGGAACACCAGAGTTACGAACTGACCAGTCAACCACACACCTCATTTGGAACAGAAAGTAGCAATCAGTCAGAAGCAGAGACCAAAAAAAAAAAAAAAAAATCAAATTCAGTATGGTGTTAAACGTAAACCACTAAAAAAGGGCAAGTGTAAAACAAGATTTGACAAGGTAAGGAAACTGTTTCTGTGCTTGTTTCATTTAAATTAAGATGATTAAAAGCAGCATAGCAAATTTTCCAAGCTGTGTTCAGTTAATGTTGAGTTGTAAAACTTTTGAAAGAACAACTATAATGTTTTATTCAGTTACGAACATTTCAGAGTTACGGAGGTTCGACGGTTTACTCACTAAGATTTGTGAGATTTTTTTAAGGGGGTTGTCAAGGTTCCTCCCCCACTCTGAACTCTAGGGTACAGATGTGGGGACCTGCATGAAAAACCTCCTAAGCTTATCTTTACCAGCTTAGGTCAAAACTTCCCCAAGGTACAAAATATTCCACCCGTTGTCCTTGGACTGGCCGCTACCACCACCAAACTAATACTGATTACTGGGGAAGAGCTGTTTGGACGCGTCCTTCCCCCCAAAATACTTCCCAAAACCTTGCACCCCACTTACTGGACAAGGTTTGGTAAAAAGCCTCACCAATTTGCCTAGGTGACTACAGACCCAGACCCTTGGATCTTAAGAACAATGAACAATCCTCCCAACACTTGCACCCCCCCTTTCCTGGGAAATGTTGGATAAAAAGCCTCACCAATTTGCATAGGTGACCACATACCCAAACCCTTGGATCTGAGAACAATGAAAAAGCATTCAGTTTTTTACAAGAAGACTTTTAATAAAAAATAGAAGTAAATAGAAATAAAGAAATCCCCCCTGTAAAATCAGGATGGTAGATATCTTACAGGGTAATTAGATTCAAAAACATAGAGAACCCCTCTAGGCAAAACCTTAAGTTACAAAAAAGATACACAGACAGAAATAGTTATTCTATTCAGCACAATTCTTTTCTCAGCCATTTAAAGAAATCATAATCTAACACATACCTAGCTAGATTACTTACTAAAAGTTCTAAGGTTCCATTCCTGGTCTATCCCTGGCAGAAAACAGCATACAGACAGACCCAGACCCTTTGTTTCTCTCCCTCCTCCCAGCTTTTGAAAGTATCTTGTCTCCTCATTGGTCATTTTGGTCAGGTGCCAGCGAGGTTACCTTTAGCTTCTTAACCCTTTACAGGTGAGAGGAGCTTTCCCCTGGCCAGGAGGGATTTCAAAGGGGTTTACCCTTCCCTTTATATTTATGACAGGGGTTGGCAGAAACCACTGACTTGTTTTCACAGGCTTGTCTGCGGGAGCTCCCAGATGATATATGCTTCCAAAAATTCCTGAGAGGAGGAAGTAGGCCACACCCACAAAGAAGATAATAGTTGCTAGAAAGGAACTAAGATCTGTTGGCAGAAAATATAATCACAGCCCTTGTTGAAGATGGAGGACTGGGGACTTGGATGCAGTCCTCAATAGACTTCGTTACTTCTGCTTTGTTTCGAAATTTCTACAGGAACATAATTTTGCACAAAAGTAGCCTTTCATGACCATGTGTGATTAAAGCAAAAATATGAATTACTCGTCACTTTTCCATGAAAGAGAGAAATCTTAAGGGTTGTGAATGGAGATAAAAAGAAAATTAATTATGTAAAATCTAAAACCGTTATTGTCAGAGAGCTGTAATGTATAGTTTCAATAAATATGTTCTAATTATCTGTCTATCCTGTGTATTTGTAGGGCTGTCATCATGGTGGTATCTGAATGCCATATTCCATTTCAAATGCAACCATCCTATGAAAGTCAGATTACATTCACATTTAAATCAACACTTAACTGGGTAAGTGGTTTAGATAAACTTGATGGTATAGAGCTTGATCTGAACTCAGAATATTTCTTGGCTCACGTACCCTTGCAGGAAATCAGTGTTTTGCACTTAGATTAACACTCCTTCACATAGAAAACAAGCATACTGTGTAACATTTAAGGGAATAAACTTGAAAGTGACAGAGACCAAAAGGCATAATTAGCCAAGGCAGACTGTTTTGTTCATTCCGTGATTACAGTGGCTTTAAAGACTTATAATTTATCCTAGTACAGAACAACTTAAATCTCACTTGGTTTCCTCTGTGAAACTGAGGCACTTCCCCTTTTCCTCCCTGTGACAGGCTATTCTTTTAATACCATGTTAGTTGAAACATGGCACATATCAGCTGAACTATTCAGCACACAGTGAGAAAAAAAAACTGACACTATTATGCATTTACCTTTGCAATGCACAAATAAGCAAATAGTTTAACGATTCCAAATGGGTGTAATTTCTTTCAGGTTCAAGTATCAGTTTGCTTGTTTTGCTGCTGCTAATCACCTCTTAAACAAACAATTGCTTTATCTATGTACTCTGCCTCATTTCACTTTCAAATTATGTGTGTGTTTCACTCCTAACAGCTTATTATGATCTATAATTAACAATTTTGCTGAAAGCAGAGCCTTGCATTGAAAAGAACCCACGTGCTATCTGGGAAGTACTTTAAGAAGGAGGGCTCTGGTTTAGTAACAAAACCGACAACAAGTTGCGTGTGTGTTCTGGTCCATTGTCTTCACAGCTTCAGTACTTTTATGGGTACTCAGTTAAAGCAGAAACACTAACACTTAGAAAGCAGTTTTAACTTGTAATCACTGGAGACCATATAGGGGCATAGGGGTGGCCTTACTATGAGGCGAACTGAGGCAGCTGCCTCAAGTGCCAGACTGGGAGGGGACACCACTAGGCCCAGAGTGTAGAATATTGTGTCTGCTGCTGGTGCATATGTATTCTCTCTGCTCTAGATGCACAGAGATGGTGGAGTGCTGTGCTGGAAGAAGGAGGGCACAAGAGACATAACAGGCTGGCAGGAGAAAAGGAGAGGGAATAACAGAAAGCAGCAAGCGCTGCAGGGAGAGAGAGGAGGAGAAGCCTCTTATGTACCTCTCTAGCACTTCCAGGCTCCTAGACTGATTGACTCCAGCTTCTCAGGGAGCTTCCTGTTTCCTGCTGCTTCCCTGAACCCTCTTGAGGAGGGCAGGCAGTCCACTGAAGTAGTAGGAGCCAGCTAGGCCCTTAAGACGCTGATATCTTCCCTCACTCAGGCCCTGCTACCAGCCTGCTTATTTGTCCCCTTCAATTGGGTGTTGAGAGCCACTATAGCTGGCACAGCAGTCATGAGTGAAAGAGGAAAATGCCCCTCTGGGGAAGCATTCAGAAGAAAGAAAGAAAGCAAAGGAAATTTTTCTATCTCAGCAGGAAGGAGCTCTACTGAGATACATAGACACAAATGTTCACAGTGAGCTTCCAGCCGCAGCGAGGATGTGAGTGGTGAGGAGATGCCTGATCTTCCAGTTAGTCAGAGTGCAGGTGACCTGACAGCTACTGCAGCATCCATATCTCCATCCCAAATGGATGTAACATGTGCCTCCACCACGCTCTTCAGGAATGTGCAAGGAACAGCTGCTGCTGAGTTTAGTTCCTTAAGTCTAGATGATCCAGGACTGCAGGCTCACGTGAGCAATAGCCTGAGGGACTTCCTTGTACTGCATGTGCCACAGCAAGTGAAAAACTTCATGTTCCCCAAAGACAATGAAAATAGAAGTTTTCATCCAACACATTACTGGTGTGAAATCCCCAATGGTAACAAAGTGGAGAGGCCATGGTTTATGTACTCAAAACCCAGAATGCTGCATACTGTTTTTGTTGCAAATTCTTCCAGTCTAATGTTCCAGCCACATTGGTTTCGACAGGAACAAAGGACTGGAAAAATCTGGCTATAAATCTGGTATGCCATGAGAAGGCAGCAAATCACCAGAGAGCATTCCATAGGTGGAAAAAGTTTGAGATGAGACTAAAGTTAAAGGCCACCATAGAGGATCAGCATCAAGAGAAGATTGCATCAGAGTCTCTTTACTGGCAAAATGTTCTGAAAAGGCTCACTGCCATTGTGAGAATGCTTGCTCCCCAAAACCTAGCACTGCGTGGCACTTCAGATCAGCTGTATGTGCCAAACAATGGAAACTTCCTTAAAATTGTGGAGCTGATGGCTCAGTTTGATGCTGTACTCCAGGAGCATCTAAGAAGAGAGTCACCACTCAAGAAATGTACACACACCACTACCTTGGAAAAACAACTCAAAATGAGATCATACAGTTACTGGCAACAAAAGTCAGAAGATTGTGGCAGATCTGAAGTCAGCAAGATATTACTCTGTTATTCTGGACTGCACACCTGACATCAGCCATATGGAACAAATGACTTTAATGGTGCATTTTGTAACAACAACAACAGAACGTAGTGAAAATGTCCCTGCAATGATGACTGTCAGAGAGCATTTTCTAGAATTTATTGGCACTGGCGATACTACAGGAGCTGGTATGACAAATGTGCTTCTTGAAAAGTTTGAAGATACAGGAACTGTGATAGCTGACATGAGAGGTCAGGGCTATGATAATGGTGCCAACATGAGAGGAAAGAACAGACACAGATCCAAGAGTTGAACCCTCAAGCTTTTTTGTCCCATGCAGTTCTCTTTCACTGAACTTGTTGATCAGTGATGCAGCATCAGCTTCTAATGAGGCTGCTGAATTTTTTAATGTAATTCAAAGCATGTATGTATTTTTCTCTGCATCAACTCATTGATAGCAAATTTTGAAGCAACATCTGGGAACATCCTCTCTGACACTGAAACCACTGCGTGCCACATGATGGGAAAGTCGAGTGGAGGCGATAAAGCCTATCAAACACCATATTGGAAGATAGATGATGCTATGATAGGAACTGTTCATGGGAGAACAGTGGCAGAGGGAAATGGAATCACCAGAAACATACATAACTTCAAATTTCTGTGTGGCTTAATGTTCTGGCATGACATACTGTTTGAAATAAATGTTGTAAGCAAGAGACTCCAAGGTGTTGACCTTCATACATCTGGAGCAATGGAACAACTGGACAAAGAAAAGTCGTACCTACAGTCTTACCGGTCAGATGAGGGATTGCAAAACGTTCTGAAGAGTGCACAGAAGTTAGCAGAGAAACTTCACACTGAAGCTATATTCCACCCATTCAAGAATACAAGAGTCACCGAAAAATATGACATTTTGATTCTGAGGCACGGGATAATCCCATAAGAGACCCCAAACAACAATTCAAAGTTGAATCCTTTAACCAGGTGCTAGACTGTGCAATACAGTCAGTTGAACAGTTCATGCAGCTCAAGGAACACAGCAGTATATTTGGGATGTTGTTTGATATTTCAAAACTCCTCACTATACCTGAAGAAGACCTACACCAGCAATGCAGGGCACTAGAGACAGCGTCGACACATGATGACATGCGTGATATTGATGCGAGTGATTTAGGTGATGAACTGAAAGCCCTTTCAAGATGCATTTCAGCAGGATCAACTGCAAAGGCTGTTCTGGAATATATGTGCCCAAATAACATGACCACCCTCTTTCCAAATGCTTTTGTTGCTCTGCGCATACTTCTAACATTTCCTGTAACAGTTGCCAGTGGAGAATGCAGCTTCTCCAAGCTCACGTTAATAAAAACACATCTACGCTCCACAATGACACAGGAGAGGCTGGTCGGCCTTGCAACCGTCTCAACAGAGCACGAGCTGGCCCAGACTGTGGACCTTCAGCAGGAAGCAGTTCAAGTCTTTGCAACCAAGAAGGCATGGAAAGCACCACTTTGATTATTCAAACAGATAAAAATGCCAGTGTTTACTATGCAGACAAGAAAAGTTACATTTGCCATTCAAACATTTGAAAGTTAAGTGTTACTTACAATTTTTGAACAAGGCATTTTAAGTTGTCAGTTCTCCTTTATTGGGGTAGGTAGCAGAGCAGTACCATGAGAGGAGTAGAACAGGAAGAAGGCAGAATTGAGACCTTTCAAAGTTTTGGCCAAAACAAGGGGGCATGAGGGCATCATTTGAGCTCCCCACCTCAGGTGCCAAAATGTTGTGGGCCAGCCCTGTAGGGGCACATAAGTTCCATTAATACACATCAAGGGGAGAATTATGCTTATATATCAAGATGTGAATAGATCCCAAATGAAGAGATTTAGGACACAAATGTGTCAGACTCAAACTTCAGGTGCTTATAAATGTGGGTGGTTAGAAGACTCCATGGATGGGGGCATTTGCAATACCACATCCTTCCACACTGCATGGCAGTATTGCCATTCTGTTTTGATGCCACACCTAGCTATGCCATTCCCTGAACACACAACTTTTGGGAATGGGTTTGTGGCATCAAAAGAGCAATATGCATCCTTCTTGCAAGTGTTTTGTTGGATAGGGATAGTATCTCAATTCTGTCCCATGTTTATTTCACACCTAGTTTTGTAGTCCAAACAAAATATGTGCAAACACACCTAGCCACCCCTGCAGTGCCAGATTTCATCAATGTAATAAAACTGCATGCGCTGCAATATCTATCTGAATTGTTTACTCCTTGAACCATAATCTGAGTATGAACAATACCTTGTGCATCTTCTAGCACAATGACGTACTGATCCATATATGGCCTCCTAAGGCTCTACTGCAATACAAATAATTTATAACAGCAGCAAGAGTATGGAGGCTGCAGCTTATCAGTCAGTGAAGGAGGCAGCATTGTAATATGTATTTGGGGGCAGTGTGGATTATGAAACTAACCATTTCCTGTGCACTGTGCATTACTGGAGCAAAAACAATTAAAAGGAGAGGGTGGGATGGAGGGAAATTCCAAAGTAACCCAAAAACTTGAGAAAAGTTTTCAGAATAATTCTCCATACTTCTGTTTTTCCCTTTTGTTACACTAAATTCTCATGGGGGAAAAAATCTGCAGGGCAAAACATATTGTGACTTAAATTGCATTCATAAGGTTCCTTGATAAAAAAAAATCAATGTGTCAGATCAATTTTTCTTAAACAAGTTCATCATACTCTGGAGCAATGAGCCAATCAATAGGGAATGTTTTTCAGCTGCTTTGCAGCCATCCTACTTCAGTAATTGCTAGAATTTCATATCGACAAGTGATAGGATGCTTTGAAGGCTGAATTGATCTGTTAGCCTGTAGTGCTACAAGGCAATGCCGTAACAATAAAGATATATCCCCAGAGGGTCTAGGGCTGGAAATCAAACAGGAGGTAAGCTGTTACATTATGCATTTGACCCTAGAGGTAGTTCAAGAGTGCAAGATTTTTGGTTTTATTTGAAGCCACAAAAAGAAGGGGCTTGGGGAACCTACTGCATAATTTTAAAAGATTTTCATTGAAGAAAGGGGAGCTGTGTGACATACACTGACCATATTTGTTGGACATCTGGATGCCAAGAAAAATATACTAGAAATTATAGAATTGTAGAACTGGAAGAGAGCTTGAGAGGGCATCTAGTCCAGTCCCCTGCACTCATGGCAGGACTAAATATTATCTACACCATCCCTGACAGGTGTTTGTCTAATCTGCTCCTAAAAATCTCCAATGATGGAGATTCCACAACCTCCTTGGGCAATGTATTCCAATTCCCCGACAAGGGGGCATGGATTAGTATTCACATTGCACTCCCCATCAGTACCCAGCCCAGGCAAGCTAATAATCCAACCAGTGGACCAAATTTGGTGATGAATCCTGGTCACGGGCCACCTGAGACATGTGGCGCATATGCTAGGATGACGACAACCCTGACAGGAAGTTCTTCCTAATGTCCAACCTAAACCGCCCTTGCTGCAATTTAAGCCCATTACTTCTTGTCCTATTCTCAGAAGTTAAGGAGAACATTTTTTCCTCCCTCCTTGTAGTAACCTTTTATGTACTTGAAAACTCTGATGTCCCTTCTCAGTCTTCTCTTCTCCAGACTTAAACAAACCCAATTTCTTCAATCTTCCCTCATGGGTCATGTTTTCTAGACCTTTAATCATTTTTGTTGCTCTTCTCTGGACTTTCTCCAATTTGTCCACATCTTTCCTGAAATGTGGCACCCAGAACGGACTACAATCCTCCAGTTGAAGCCTAATCAGCGTGGAGTAGAGCAGAAGAATTACTTCTTGTGTCTTGCTTACAACAATCCTGATAGTATATCCCAGAATGATATTCGCTTTTTTTAAGCAACAATGTTACGCTGTTGACTCATATTTAGCTTGTGCTCCACTATGACCCCAGATCCCTTTCTCCAGTTCTCCTTCCTAGGCAGTCATTTCCCATTTTGTTGGCGTGCAACTGACTGTTCCTTCCTAAGTAGGATACTTTGTCCTTTTTGAATTTCATCCTGTTTACTTCAGATCCTTTCTCCAGATAATTTTGAATTTTAATGCTATCCTCCAAAGCCCTTGCAATCCCTCCCAGCTTGGTATCATTTGCAAACTTTATAAGTTTACTCTCTCTCTCCCATTATCTAACTCATTGATGAAGATAATGAACAGAACCAGACCCAGAACTGATTCCTGTGGGAATCCACTTGATATGCTCTTTCAACTTGACTATGAACCACTGATGATTACTCTTGGAGAATGGTTTTCCAACCAGTTATGCATTCATCTTATAGTAGCTCCATCTAGGTTGTATTTCCCTAATTTGTTTATGAAACGGTCATGTGAGCCAGTATAAAAGCCTTACTAAACTCAAGATATACCATATCTACCACTTCCCCCATCCACAAGGCTTGTTACCCTGTCAAAGAAAGCTATTAGGTTGTTTTGACATAATTTGTTCTTGACAAATCCATGCTGGATGTTACTTATCACCTTATTATCTTCTAGGTGTTTGCAAATTGATTGCTTAATTATTTGCTCTTTTATCTTTCCAGGTGCTGAAGTGAAGCTGACTGGTCTGTAAATTCCCTGGGTTGTCCTTATTTCCCTTTTTATAGATGGGCACAGTCCTCTGGAATCTCCTATCTTCCATGACTTTTTGAAGATAAATCGCCAATGGTCTCAGATATCGCTAATGGTTCAGCTCCTTGAGTATTCTAGGATGTATTTCATCATGCCCTGGTGACTTGCAGACATCTAACTTGTCTAAGTAATTTTTAGCTTGTTCTTTCCCTATTTTAGCCTCAGATCTGACCTCATTTTCACTGGCATTCATTATATTAGATGTCCAATTGCTACTAACCTTTATGCATTTGACCCTGAATGGCTTGACCCTGATTCAAAAAGGAAGCTAAAATAATGGTAATCATTATCAGTCAGATTCTTAATCTTAGGTTAAAAGTTTCCTGATTTCAACTGGAATGTATGAGAAATCACTTTCACATAGAAAATCTCCCCTATCTGTTCCTATAGAGGAAAAAAAATGTTTGCCTTGTAATGATTCTTGGAGAGCTGCACTCTGCACTTATATAACCTGCTAGCTCAGCAGGTTATCATAACATGAATACATAAAATACCTAACTGAAATCAAGGTTCAATTCATTATAAAGAGGACTCTCGGTGATATGGTCAGGTCACATTAGCAGTCACAAGTCAGAGCGCAGATTCTATCAAATGTAAAAATTAGAGCTCATATTGATAATATGCACACATTTGCACATTGCAAGATCAGTTTAATCATTCAGAGTGTGTTTTGCGGTGGAGGGGGGAGGAGATTTATACTCTATTTCTGCAGGTCTCAAATTTAGGAGGAAAGCAGCACAGAATGCAAATATACCCAGAAACGTCAGAAAACAATGCTACTTGGATATCTAAGACTGTGAGCCAAATCTCCATCCCATTAGAGTCAGTGTGGGTGTTACCACTGGCTGATTTACTCAGGACCAGTGCTTGTCGATCTCATTGCAGTCAGCATTAAGTATAGTATATATGGTACAGCATAAACTACTAGTATTACCATACCATGCACTCCAGATTTCCCTTGCAAGCACCACTCTCTTTTCCCCTAACTGCAGTCACTAGACATGCTAGGAGTGCACCTGTGACTTGAAAACCACCAAACACTGAGTAGCACCCACAAAGCTAGCTGAACTTTTTTGGAAGTTTTTGGAAAGGGTAGGGGACAATTTTCTGGTGCAAGTGCTGGAGGAACCAACTAGGGGCAGAGCTCTTCTTGACCTCCTGTTCACAAACCGGGAAGAATTAGTAGGGGAAGCTAAAGTGAATGGGAACCTGGGAGGCAGTGACCATGAGATGGTTGAGTTCAGGATCCTGACACAGGGAAGAAAGGAGAGCAGCAGAATACAGACCCTGGACTTCAGAAAAGCAGACTTTGACTCCCTCAGGGAACTGATGGGCAGGATCCCCTGGGAGAATAACATGAGGGGGAAAGGAGTCCAGGAGAGCTGGCTGTATTTTAAAGAATCCTTATTGAGGTTACAGGGACAAACCACCACGATGTGTAGAAAGAATAGTAAATATGGCAGGCGACCAACTTGGCTTAACAGTGAAATCCTTGCTGATCTTGAACACAAAAAAGAAGCTTACAAGAAGTGGAAGATTGGACAAATGACCAGGGAAGAGTATAAAAATATTGCTCGGGGATGCAGGAGTGAAATTAGGAAGGCCAAATCACACCTGGAATTGCAGCTAGCAAGAGATGTTAAGAGTAACAAGAAGGGTTTCTTCAGGTATGTTAGCAACAAGAAGAAAGTCAAGGAAAGTGTGGGCCCCTTACTGAATGAGGGAGGCAACCTAGTGACAGAGGATGTGGAAAAAGCTAATGTACTCAATGCTTTTTTTGCCTCTGTCTTCACGAACAAGGTCAGCTCCCAGACTGCTGCACTGGACAGCACAGCATGGGGAGGAGGTGACCAGCCCTCTGTGGAGAAAGAAGTGGTTCGGGACTATTTAGAAAAGCTGGATGAGCACAAGTCCATGGGGCCGGATGCGCTGCATCCGAGAGTGCTAAAGGAGTTGGTGGATGTGATTGCAGAGCCATCGGCCATTATCTTTGAAAACTCATGGCGATCCGGGGAAGTCCCGGTGGACTGGAAAAAGGCTAATGTAGTGCCCATCTTTTAAAAAGGGAAGAAGGAGGATCCTGGGAACTACAGGCCAGTCAGCCTCACCTCAGTCCCTGGAAAAATCATGGAGCAGGTCCTCAAGGAATCAATTCTGAAGCACTTAGAGGAAAGAAAAGTGATCAGGAACAGTCAGCATGGATTCACCAAGGGCAAGTCAAGCCTGACTAATCTAATTGCCTTCTATGACGAGATAACTGGCTCTGTGGATGAGGGGAAAGCGGTGGACGTGTTGTTCCTTGACTTTAGCAAAGCTTTTGACACGGTCTCCCACAGTATTCTTGCCAGCAAGTTAAAGAAGTATGGGCTGGACGAATGGACTATAAGGTGGATAGAAAGTTGGCTAGATTGTTGGGCTCAACGGGTAGTGATCAATGGCTCCATGTCTAGTTGGCAGCCAGAATCAAGTGGAGTGCCCCAAGGGTCAGTCCTTGGGCCGGTTTTGTTCAATATCTTCATAAATGATCTGGAGGATGGTGTGGATTGCACCCTCTGCAAGTTTGCAGATGACACTAAACTGGGAGGAGAGGTAGATACGCTGGAGGGTAGGGATAGGATACAGAGGGCCCTAGACAAATTAGAGGATTGGGCCAAAAGAAATCTGATGAGGTTCAACAAGGACAAGTGCAGAGTCCTGCACTTAGGACGGAAGAATCCCATGCACCGCTACAGACTAGGGACCGAATGGCTCAGCAGCAGTTCTGCAGAAAAGGACCTAGGGGTTACAGTGGACGAGAAGCTGGATATGAGTCAACAGTGTGCCCTTGTTGCCAAGAAGGCCTATGGCATTTTGGGATGTATACGTAGGGGCATTGCCAGCAGATCGAGGGACGTGATCGTTCCCCTCTATTCGACATTGGTGAGGCCTCATCTGGAGTACCGTGTCCAGTTTTGGGCCCCACACTACAAGAAGGATGTGGAAAAATTGGAAGGAGTCCAGCAGAGGGCAACAAAAATGATTAGGGGACTGGAACACATGACTTATGAGGAGAGGCTGAGGGAACTGGGATTGTTTAGTCTGCAGAAGAGAAGAATGAGGGGGGATTTGATAGCTGCTTTCAGCTACCTGAAAGGGGGTTCCAAAGAGGATAGATCTAGGCTGTTCTCAGTGGTAGCTGATGACAGAACAAGGAGTAATGGTCTCAAGTTGCAGTGGGGGAGGTTTAGGTTGGATATTAGGAAAAACTTTTTCACTAGGAGGGTGGTGAAACACTGGAATGCGTTACCTAGGGAGGTAGTGGAATCTCCTTCCTTAGATATTTTTAAGGTCAGGCTTGACAAAGCCCTGGCTGGGATGATTTAGTTGGAGATTGGTCCTGCTTTGAGCAGGGGGTTGGACTAGATGA
Source organism: Lepidochelys kempii (assembly GCF_965140285.1). Taxonomy (NCBI): domain Eukaryota; kingdom Metazoa; phylum Chordata; order Testudines; family Cheloniidae; genus Lepidochelys; species Lepidochelys kempii. The sequence goes on along the minus strand of NC_136384.1, from coordinate 93,608,309 downwards.
CCTCCTGAGGGTCCCTTCCAACCCTGATATTCTATGATTCTGACTTATGACTCCAGCAGTCCTCATATCTGTCATTATCATTTAAACATGGTGGGTCACTAACTTACTGTAGATAGCAGATATTCCAATAATTGCCCATCACCACCTTTCACTCGATCTTAAAATCAATGCGTGGTATAGAATAATAGAAGATTTGGGTTGGAAGAGACCTCAGGAGGTCATCTCATCCAACCCCCTACTCAAAGCAGGACCAACACCAACTAAATAATCCCAGCCAGAGCTTTGTCAAGCTGGGCCTTAAAAACCTCTAAGGATGGAGATTCCACCACTTCCCTAGGTAACCCATTCCAGTGCTTCACCACCCTTCTAGTGAAATAGTGTTTCCTAATACCCAACCTAGACCTCCCCCACTGCAACTTGAGACCAGTGCTCCTTGTTCTGTCATCTGCCACCATTGAGAACAGCTGGCTCCATCCTCTTTGGAACCCCCCTTCTAACTCTATCTTAAAATCAATTTGTGGTAATGACGAATGATTATTTAAAGTCAGAAAAAAGTGGGGGAGGGCAGGGACAAGAGGAATATGCATGTTTGTTGTTAGAATGTGGGTTTGGGGTTTTATTTTTGAAATAATGGAAGATTTGCCAAAGTTTACTTTAGCAATAACAGATGATTCAGGTGATCAGTAACACATGGGGCCTTTCACCTTCAATTGACTGATTCAAATCCAATTTACGTTGTTACAATTTTCAAAATTTTTACGAGCTGGGTGATAGATATTTAGTGGGTTACATGACATGAGTAGCTGGTCTTGGTACCATTCTCAGGGGGTCTACATCACACACACAAAAAAAATCACCAATAGATATGGAGACCCCATTCCCTCTTGCAAGATGTAGCATGGATTTCAGTTTGTACTCAGAGTACAGTGCTGTCTTATGAGAACTCTGCACCAGCATAAAAACCACTTCTAAAATAGATCAATAAAACAAGTGTACACATGATGCAAAGTATTTCTTGGGTAAGATCCAGACAGAGTTCCATCAGTGCCTGACATAGTTAGGGGACGGAGGGCCAAAGCGGCTTTACACCACAGTACACTGGCAGTTAGGGATTCCCAGATGTTTTAGAATGCTGGCCATGCCCCCTGCTATGGTCATGCTCCCTCCACCAAGAGTTATGAGGGTGGAGCATACAGCTAGAATTCCCAGGTAGCCATTTAAGATGACTTTAAGGTTGCATTGTGCTGCCAGAATAGTGGAAAGCAGCCTTAGAAAGGGACAAGACCTGATTCTGTTTCTTTAAGCTCCTTGAGGCATAGGCATTGTCATTTATACATCATTAAAATTTTGTGCTTTGTACTCTATATACAAATAAAAATATTAACTAGGTGCACTAACATCATGTGATGTGACAGAGTGTAATGTCTCTGTTGCCGATTGTGAGTAAAACAGGAGTAATTGGTTATATACCTACTATTTTTAAATCTAATTTTAAAGTAAATTTCTTTGCAATTAATGGAACACCGAAACAAAAAAAAAATCACATTCTCACGGCTGGGCTCATAACAAAAAGCCCAGCAGGCTGCATAACAAAAAAGGGCTCATTTCATTATGAGTATATCTTTAAATATTGTTTTCTAAATCGCAGGAGCTAATTAAGCACAGCTGGGCTTACATCAGCACAACTCAACTGTGACAAATAAGCCAACAAGACATAATCGATTATCGTTCATCACTAAATTCACTTAGTGACTTTTCGAGGTATTAAATGAACTAGAGTTGTTTATAGCCAGCTCTTCAATGGTTAAAAGTGAAATACTCTGTAGATTTCATGTAAAATTGGATAATCATGGCAGCACTGTAATGTGCACATGCCTGGTATTTACAAGCCAAAGGCTGACTGATATGAAAGAAGAAAGAAGTCGGCTATGTGCCAAAGATCTATTATATTGCATTGTTATGAGTAATAATAGAAAACTGAAAATAATGTACTATTGATACCCCTAAAAGGGTGCACAGAAAAATGATGAGAACAAGGACTAGGCATCAGGACTCCTGGGTTCTGTTCCTACCTCCACCTTTGACTTCCTGGGTAACTTTCAGTAAGTCACTCATTTCATGTTTACCCACTCACAAAATGGATATAAGACGATATTACTTACCTGCAAGGCTTAATCAACGAATGCTTTTAATATAAAGCAAGCATTGGTTTTCAGGAAATATTGTTTGTTTTGAAACATGGGAAATTAGTTCAGTAAACTGATTCATTCTTATGTCAGGTTACCTTTTGATTGATTCTTTTAAACGGGTTTCATCATTTCTCAGTTGTTTACTGAAATGCTATTAGTATTAATAGTTTTTATTTTCCAAAAGGAAGAGTTGCCCTTTTGAAGGCTGAAGTGTTTTATACCCACATTACATTCTTTAAGCCAACTGGGGCAGCTCCTGGCTAAGGAAAATTAGTGTCACTTTAAGTATTAACTGCTGGACATAATAGATAGTGCTCTCTCGGTCCAGCAGAAAATCATCAATTTTATTTTATTGTGCTCCAAGTAGCACAGGCTCAAGATCACTTATAAACTGCCCAAATCTCTCAAATCACTGAACTAATTTGTTACTAAGAAGCAGAAGCATAGAAACACTTCTCTGCCTCAGGGTTCATAATGCAACTGAGATATGACAGTGCCCAAACACATTCCATGCCAAGGAGTATCTTATTGTTTAAATTAATTTCAGAGATAAAAAAACTGAAGCTGTGACCTCCTTCCCTCCCGATTCTCACACAGATTAGTTACAGGGCAACTAGACTGAGCTAAGTGAGAACCCACTCATGGGCCTAGATTACCCTCTCCTGTGGAAAACCTGTGGGAGGAGATTGGGAAGACAAGAATCACATGAGAGTTCTGTCACAGCCCAGTTCAGTTGGCAGGGCACTTAATGAGGCCTCAGGAAACTAAAGCTCAGTTCCTAGCTCTACTACTGACCTGCTGTGTGACCGTGGGCAACTCACTTCACCTCCCTGTATCTCTTATCAACGTAAGGGGACTGTTGCCCCCTTACTAACATTCAGTGGGGGTGTTTTAGTTGCTAGCTCCCAGTACTAAAAAGGGAGAAGGGTCTATGGGGAATCAGGACCCTGAGACTGACAGCCTCCAGGGGAGAGGCCAATGCTCCAGGTCAGCCTGAATGACCAGGCGGGCAGGCTAATCAGGGAGTCAGGAGGCCAGGGGGGTCCCATCCTCCATGTGAGCTGGAATTGCCTGGGACAGACAGAGTGGGGCCGAGCTAAGGAGAAAGCAGGCGCCCAAGCTGAGTTGGGGAGCAGAGCTGTGCCAGATCCAGAGAGAGCAGACCCTGTCCTGGGAGCAGAGCTGCAGCCCCAAAGCCAGAGGCACAGCCCAGAGAGAGCAGGCTTGCCCTGGGAGGAGAGCGGTGGCGGCCAGGGCCAGAGGGGCAGCCCACAGGGCAGGTCAGTGCTGGGAGCAGAGTCACGGGGGCAGCCTGCAGCGCGGACCTGTCCTGGGAGCCGAGCTGTGGCAACCAGAGGCAGAGGGGCCAGAGAAGCAGCCCAGGGAACTGGAAGCAGAGCAGCAGCGCAGAGATAGAGTGGTGCAGCTGGGGCTGGAGCAGTCCGGAGCTGGGCGCGGTGAGCAGCTGGGGAGAGCGAGGGGGACCCTGGCTAGCGGGCCCAGCACAGGAAGACACCTCAGCCAAGGGGCTCTGCAGGCCAGGTTTGGATTGTAACCCTGACAGGGCGGGGACAACACTGGGAAGAAAGGTCCTACCACTTAGAGCCTGAGAGCATGTGGCCACCACCAGAGCCAAGTGTCCAGCCCACAGCATCCCTGCAGCACAGCCAGGGCCTGAGAAGGAGGCCTGGGACTTACAAGGAACAGACTGTGAACTGCCCTGACATTCCAGAGACGCTGTTTGTGATGTTCCCTGCCATAGAGCAGGTTGATGTGTTTTCTTTAACCTTTCCCATTTTTCCTTATTCTTTTTAAAATTAATTGTTGATTAAATAACTTGCATTTGCTTTAACTTGTATGTAATGGTCAGTGGGTCAGAGGAGTGCCCAGTGCAGAGAGAGTACCCCGGAGTAGGGAAACCCTAGCCCCTGTCCCAGGTGACCACAGCAGGGTTGGGGGTCGAGCCCCCCAGGAATCCTGGGTCCAGCCTTGTTGGGGTTACGAGGACTCTGCCAGACAGGAGAGCGGAAGGGGAGTCCTCAAGG